>NC_061119.1:126887417-127187417 GCF_002878395.1 Capsicum annuum | reverse complement strand
GGATAATATCTCTTCCTATTCAAGTATAATTATGACATGACTATTCTTTCTTATTACAGCTTGATTATTGCCATAGTCAGTTATAAAAGTGATGACAGGCTTAGAGGGTTAGCTTGAGGCCGCGTTTGGCCTTATGCACCATGTAACATCTTGGGATGGGATCTTGGGGTATTACAAGCTTGGTATTAGAGCCTAAGGTTTAACAGAATCCTAGGGAGTTTGCCAAGCCATATTACGTAGAGTCTTGATCATCGGTGTGTAGCACGCCATTTCTATGAGCAAGAGGCTGCGGGGCATTTTAGGCAAAGTTATTTCTCTCTTTCATAATTCTTTTGTGCCTATGACTATTTCTCTCTGATAATAATTCATGCTCTCTTATGAAAAAATGCCTCCTCATAGAGCTCACAGAAGCAACGAACGCCCTCAACCCGTTGATCCTTTAAATGAGATGGTGACTCATACTAAATTTCGGGCAGCTTTTCAGGCACTAGCCCAGGTAGTTAACGCTAATGCTCAGGTTATTGTTAAGGACGCTATTCCACCTTCGTAAAAAGGTAATTCTGCAGTAGCTCAAGTTTGGGATTTTTTATGGATGAATCTGCTATAGTTTTATGCGTTAAGAAAAGGTGAGGACCCCTAGATTTATCTTGATGACGTGAAAAAAATCACCCAAATTATGCATGTAACGGAGGAAGAAAGTGTGGAGCTAGCTTCTTATCACTTGAAAGATATTGCTTATGATTGGGTGGAGTTGTGGAGGAAGAGTAAAGGGGAAGATGCTGCTTGCATGACTTGGCAGTTATTTTAGGATGCGTTCTTATACCGATTCTTTCCCCCGGAGATGAGGGAAGAAAAACTAGAAGAATTTATGAACTTGAGACATGGCTCCATGACAGTTAAGGAGTATTGTCTTAAATTTAACCAGTTGTCTAAGTATGCTCTCAGTATGATGGCTGATTCCAGGACTAGTATGAGTAAGATTTTTACTGGCGTATCGAGTTATTTTGGGAAAGAGTGTAAGTCCAATATGCTCAATAGGGACATGGATCTTTCTAGATTAATGATACATACTCAGCAGATGGAAGAAGACAAGGGGAAAGAGAGAGAGAGTAAGAGGGAATAAAAGATTCAGATCAGAGCAACGAGGGTATAGTCAGAGTAGATTTTCTAGAGGGATATGCCCTCAGTTTCAGAGCCATTTTTTGTGCCAGCACTTTCACCGGCTAGTGCTCCTGCATCTATTGTCAGGCAGGAGCAGGGTAATAGACATACACTATCCAGATCTCTGGATAGTAGAACTTACAGACCTTCTCTTCCCCCATGTCTGAAGTGCGGTAGGGACCATCCCGGTGAGTGCTTAGTCGGTCAAAAGGGTTGCTTTGGTTGCGGTAAGTTGGGATATAAATTCAGGGATTACCCATATACTAGATAAGGGAGCTGTGATGTTCGACCCCAGAGTTAGGCTATTAGTGCTCTAGCCCCTTTAGTTCATCCTACTCCTCCTCAAGGTGCCTCGTCTAGTACTGCCTGTGGTCAGAGCCAAAAATTCTTTTATGCTATACCACCCGACCAGGAGCAGAAGGATTCACCAGATGTTGTTACTAGTACGCTCCGTGTATTTCATTTTGATGTGTATGTATTAATGGACCCTAGGTTAAGTCTTTCTTATATGACTCTGTTAGTGGCTATGAATTTCGAGATAAATGCTGAAAAGATTCCTGAGGCTTTTATAGTTTCTACTCCAGTAGGTGAACCTGTTATTACTAAGCAAGTATATGTGAAGTGTACTATCACTGTCCTTCATAGAGTAACGTTTGCAGATTTGATTGAGCTAGACATGGTTGATTTTGACATTATTCTGGGTATGGATTGGCTTCAGTCTTGTTATGCATCTATAGATTGTCATAGCCATGTAGTCAAGTTTTAGTTTCCCAATGAGACAGCCTATGAGTGGTCTGAAAAATTTTGTATCTCCTAGGAGTCATTTCATATCCTATCTTAAAGCTAGGAAATTGATATCCAAGGGTTACATCTAACATTTGGTTTGAGTTAAAGATACTAAGTTCAAGACTTAGACCACATTCAATCGATCAATATTGTTAATGAGTTTTGCGATATTTTTCCAGAAGATCTCCCAGGGGTACCTCCCGATAGAGAGATAGAATTTGGAATCGATCTTCTACCCGAGACGCAGCCTATTTCTATTCCTACATATCGTATGGCGCCCACAGAACTTAAGGAGTTGAAAGAGCAACTCAAAGATCTTTTAGATAAGGATTTCACAAGGCCTAGCATATCTCTTTGGGTTGTACCCATTCTATTTGTCTGAAAGAAAGATGGTTCATTGCGGATGTGCATTGACTATCATCAGTTTAACAAGGTCACAGTCAAGATCAAGTACACTCTTCCTAGAAAGATGTCCTGTTTGATCAGCTATAAGGTGCCACTTACTTCTTAAAAATAAACTTGAGATTCGATTATCACCAGCTTAAAGTTAGGGAGTGCGATATTCCAAAGACAGATTTTCGAACCAGATATGGTCATTTTGAGTTCTTAGTCATGTCCTTCGGGCTAACAAATGCCCCATCAGCTTTTGTGGACCTCATGAATTGGGTGTTCAGACAGTACCCGGATGTATTTGCTATCGTGTTCATAGATGATATCCTTCTGTACTCCCAAAGAACGACCACATAGATCATCTCTTAAGAATCTTCCAAACTCTTAGAGATCATCAACTATTTACCAAATTTGGCAAGTGCAAATTTTGGCTAAGGTCAGTTACTCTTTTGGGTTATGTTGTTTCTTCTGAAGGTATTTATGTTGATCCTCAAAAGATAAAAGCTGTAAAAGATTGGCCTAGACCTATTTCCCCATCTGATATTAGGAGTTTCTTGGGTCTAGCTGGCTACTACCATTGTTTTGTTGAGGGTTTCTCTTCTATTGAATCTTCTTTGACTCGTTTGACCCAAAAAAGTCAAATTCCTATGGTTTGATTCTTGTGAGAAGAGTTTTCAGGAGTTGAAGACTCGACTCACTTCATCCCCTATGTGACCCTTCTAAATAGTGTAGATGATTTTGTGGTGTATTGTAATGCTTTTAGAGTTGGGTTGGGTTTTGTGTTGATGCAAAAAGGTAAGGTTATAGCCTATGTCTCCAGAAAGATGAAACCATATGAGAAGAACTACCCGACCCATGATCTTGAGTTAGCTGTAGTGGTTTTTGCCTTTAAAATCTAGAGACACTATTTGTACTATATTTATGTTGATGCTTTTACAGATCAGAAGAGATTGTAGTATGTGTTTACTCAGAAAGAGTTGAATCTTCTTCAAAGGTGATGGTTAGAATTGTTAAAGGACTATGATATGCATGTATTGTATCACCCGAGCAAGGACAATGTAGTGGCAGATGCCCTTATCAAGTCATCCATCGGTAGTGTAGCACAGGTCGAGGAAGATAGAAAAGATTTAGATCGTGATGTGCATCGTCTAGATAGGTTATGAGTTAGATTACTTGATTTAGCTAAAGATAATATTTGGGTCTAGAGTAGCCCCAAGTCTTCTCTAGTTTTTGAAGTAAGGAAGAAGCAAGATATGGATCCTAGTTTGGTCAGACTGAAAGAGTTAGTTAAAGACCAAAAGGTTGAGGTTTTCTCCCAAGAAGGAGATGGTGTATTGAGATTCGAAAATAGATTATGTGTGTCTGATGTTGAAGATTTAAGGCAGAGAATTATGGCTGAAGCTCATAGCGTGCGATATTCTATTTATCCCGGTGCAACCAAGATGTAGCGTGATTTGTGAGAAATCTATTGGTGGAATGGTATGAAAAAGGATATAGCAAAATTCATAGAGAAGTGTACAAATTGCCTATAGGTTATGAGTGAACACCAAAGACCTAGTGGAATGATGCAAGAATTTAGTATTCCTACTTGGAAGTGGGAGAAAGTAAATATGGATTTTATGACTGGTTTACCTCCTTCTCGATATCATCATGATTTGATGTGGGTCATTGTAAACAGGTTGACTAAGTTTGCGCATTTCTTGCCAGTGCATATATCTTTCACTAATGAGGACTATGCTAAGCTGTACCTTCGAGTGTTAGTCACGTTGCATAAGTTTCTTTGTCTATTATCCCCGACAGGAGTATTCAATTTACTTTTCTTTTTTGGAGGGATATTTAGGGTCTCGGTACCCAAGTTCATTGTAGCTCTGCTTTTTATCTGCAGACTGATGGTCAGGCTGAGAGGACCATCCAGACCATAGAGGATACATTGAGGGCATGTGTTCTCGATTTCAAAGAGAGTTGGGATGAAAATTTTCCATTAATTGAATTTGCTTACAACAATAGTTTTCATGCTAGCATTGGGATGGCTCCATTTGAAGCTTTATATGGAAGGCAATGTAGATCACCCATAGGTTGGTTTGAAATGGGTGAAGCTGTTGTAGGTGGACCTGATGCTGTGTTTGAGGCTATGGAGAAATTTAAGCTGATTCAGGAAAGGTTGAAAACAACCCAGAGTCATCAGAAGTCATATGCAGATGTGAGAAAAAGATCTCTTGAGTTTCAGGTTAACAATCTGGTGTACTTGAAGATTTCACCCATGAAGGGGGTGAAAAGATTTGGTAAGAAAGAGAAGCTTAGTCCTCGATACGTTGGCCCTTATAGAGTGTTGAATCGTGTTGGGAAAGCAGTTTTGAATTGTCTGCCAAGTTGTTAGTTGTCCATCCGGTCTTTCACATTTCTATGCTCATGAAGCACATTAGTGATTCTGTTGTTGTTGATCCGTCAGAAAGTTTTGGTGTTTAGGATAACCTTTCGTATATGATGAAGTTGTGACTAAAATACTAGATTATCAAGTTCGTAGACTAAGAAATAAGGAAGTTCCCTTAGCCAAAGTTCTGTGGCAAAATCAATCAATCGAGGGTGCTACTTGGGAAGCAGAGAAAGATATGCGATAGATACCCTCGTCTCTTCTTCGCATGTTCAAATCAAGCCTAAAGTACTATTCTTCCATAATCCAGTTTCCTTCTAATCCAGTGTATTCATCTATATGGTTATTCTCTCTATGATTCATGCATTTTGTGAAGTACTAAAATGTTTAGAGTGAACTAAACCCTTTTAGTGATTCTTCCGGCTATAAATCCTCATTTTCTCTTGTTCTTGGCCTATCTAGCAACATTTGAGGACTAATGTTTCCAAGGGGGAGATATTGTAATACCCCGAGACTCTAACCAATAGTGCAACTACAAATCAAGCTCATGAAAAATAAATTATAATGTTTTGGGTTATTTTCTGATCAAGGATGGTGTGTATTAAGGCCTTAAAGATGTCCTAACAATTGGGTGAATCAAAATATTCTTTACCGAATGAATTCTTGGGAAGGATATTGGTATAGTCAACTTCAAACGATCATATCTCTCATTATACTTGGATTTTTTGAACTCATGACCTATCAATAAATATATAATTGAATTAGCTTTCCAATCATACCAATTTCGCGAAAATCTGATAGTGGAGCAAGGAGTTATACCCATTCTACTCCATCATATCAATCTAGAAAAGGCTGATGACGTTTCTGACGGCCTGTCACATTTTTTACACCATTTCTGATGATGTCATCACTTTCTGATGACATTTTTGACAACGTCATAAGGATTAGGCAGAAAATAAAAAATTTGACCCTTTTGTGATGATAGTTCGTGACGGCCTATCACAAGTCTGACGGCGTGTCACGGATGTCGTGAGCCATTTTTTCAGCAATTAAGGGGCCTTTTTAAAAGGTTATTTTTGTCTTTTTCACCCATTTTGACCTTGTATATATATCTAAGTAAAGATCAAAACTTCATTCTTCTTTCATTTCATTAAGAATACTAGGATTTCTCTCTCAAAATCCAATCCAAATCTTGCAAGAACATCAAGAATCCAACCATAAATTTCACAAATTGGTTCAAGATTCAAGGTACCCAAGTCAAAAACATCAAGAACCCTAACTCAAGAAGTGGAAAAGGAGTCTATAACAAGTTTCTTCGTTCCAATCGATAATCAAGGTATGTGGGGTTTGAAAAAGAACACTCCTTTCGTTCTTGTGCCTAAAGATTTAATTTCTATTATTGATTTACACGAATTTGCAAAGTGGGATTACACCCAAAATTCTCTATTAATAATTTATGAGATTTGAGTTGATTAAGTTTTATATTATGGTATATTTACTATCATATTTCTTTAATTGAGGATTTATGCTATGAGTTGAACATTCTTATTATGAATTGATGATTTCCGAATAAGTTGAGATAAGTGTCATGATTTAAGCCTTCCATGAGAAGTTGAATATTGAATACATATTGATATTGAAATTGAGAGTCAAGAATGAGTCCTATGTTGTTTCCTTGAAACTTTTAATGTTTGAAACGATTTGATAAGAAAATGTACTTGATGTTGAGAAAGATTGTATTGAGTCAAGTCGAGTTAGGAATCCACAAGATATTTATGATTTACAGATGAGATATATATTTATTGTTTGGTCTTAATAATAGACCCATGAGTGATATTTATTAAGGTGGATTTCCTAACGCGTTCTGAGTTGAGTCTAGGAGGAGAATTTAACACAAAGCAGGAAATATGGTTTTCCCAGAAACTACGTGAAACCATAGGATTGATATTGATGTTTTTGGGCTAAAGGCCGAGTTGGGATTGTGATTAATAAATTGAGGTTGTACTTCTTGGCAAGAGTATGATACCCCCACCAATGTGGGGTTCTCTTCTTTGGAGGGAAAAACGTTGGACTCCATGCAGCTCACATAGTGTAGTTATGTTAGTTATAAGAAAATCCCACGTCCATAATGATCTAAGTACCTTAAGTTACCGAGTCACTCTAAGTCATGTGTCAAAGAGTTTGAGTTGAGTTAAATAATTTATGTGATTTACGAAGCATGTGTTATTACTGATAACTTATGGGAATAGTGTTTCTGATAATTCAAGTGAAGGGAGGTATTATTGTCAGCATTCATGATTTTCTTATACATTTATGATATTATTTAAAATGTTACATCCACCCCCACATACTCAGTACATTTAAAGTACTGATTCTCATACTCTTCTGTGTTTTATATTTTCTCGTGATGTAGGTTTAGGTTCTCAGTCTCAGCAGTGACAGTGATCTTCGGGTACCTCTATCTACATTCATATGGTTGGTGAGTCTTCATGGTTCGAGAACTAATGTCCTTGATTTTTTTCTTGATAGTAGAGGGTTGTTTATTCCCAGTTCAGTACGAGTCAATTGGGGATCTTTCCCAATGGCTCCTCAGTCATATGTAGTAGAGGCTTTGTCAGACTAGAGTACCAGTTTGTACAAAACTTCAGTATTTTGATTATACAAGATAGTATCTCTTCGTATTCCAGTATGTTTATGATATGACTATTCTTCCTTATTACAACTTGATTTTTTTCATAGTGAGTTATAGAAGTGATGACAGGCTCATAGGATTAGCTTGAGGCTGCATTTGGCCTTAAGCACCGTGTGACGTCTTGGGATGGGATCTTGGGGCGTTACAAGATACCCTTCTAAATTTATAAACCCATTATCAATACTATATCTTGGATCCTAAAACCCTAGATATGGTATTTAG
The DNA here is from genome assembly GCF_002878395.1 of Capsicum annuum. Lineage (NCBI taxonomy): Eukaryota > Viridiplantae > Streptophyta > Magnoliopsida > Solanales > Solanaceae > Capsicum > Capsicum annuum. The sequence continues at coordinate 127,179,795 of NC_061119.1, read as the reverse complement.
CTACTCATGGAGATTGCATCATATACCAAGAATAAAAGAGAATACATGCTTACAATAATCAAGAGAGGTCAAAAGATTGCACAATAACTTTTATTGAATCAACTAACAATGTTGTCACTGAAACTTTGCATTTTTTCTATGGGAAAAATGCTTAATTCATTCAAATCTTGAAAAATAATATAAAACCCTATAAAATATGTCTATAGTTCCTCGAATAAAGTGTAAAAAGAAAGATAAATCTCACATTTGCCTTGCGATGATGCTACATAGTGAGTTTGCTATCAAAACTTGCATCATATCAGTGTAACACCTCATATTTTAAGTGTACTTGTTCAACTTACATGGTACTTGTTATATCCTTTGGGCATAAGTAATGGACAAGATTTCTTATGCGATTATTGTTGGTGCAAAAAGATTTAAAGGATACTGCCTGTACATTTTAAAGTCACATAAGCAAGTTAATGCTGATGAAAGATTTGAACTTGAGATATCAAAGTGGTAATTATGTTTAAGGTTCGAATTGGGCAAGTGTATTTGAGTGTTAAGTTAAATTACATGGATTAAGACTTAGAAAATAGAATTAAATAGTGAGTTTCTTGCTTGACTTACTTAAGCTAGTAGGTGCATCACCTATTTGTGCTACATAGATAAAGTTAAAGAAGCCATGGCTAATCAAATAGGTTTAGGGTTATGGAATCATTTATGGCACAAACTAATTAAAAGAAAAAGAAAATAGAAATGGAACCCAACACCTTGAACTGTCAATGCCCAATACTGCTAATCCCAATAATGAATAAAGCAAATAGGTGCATTACCTACTTTAACATTTTGAGCAGGTTGATATAACAAAGTAGGTGCATCACCTACTTGACCAATTTATAGCTGGAAATGGAGTTGAAATAGAAGGTTCTAGAGGATTTATGTAAGGGTCAAAAAGGAAAAATATAAGTCCAATATTAGCTAGTATTTTTACTTATGTTAACACACAAATTTAAGGTTTTAACTTCAGCTTTATCTCTGTCAATCAAGTCTTAAAACAACAGCTTTAAAAATTCTTTTAGGGTTCGTGAAGAAACCCTTACCTATGAAAGCCAATATAACTAAAAACACATATGGTTTTATCCTAATTATCCAATGTATGACTAGGAAAACATGTTATTCATGCTTGAGTATAAGTATTAGGAAGAATGTTTCCACAAGTTAATTTTCATGGAAATTAAGAGACTTTTCTTTTCTTATTTGGTTTAATTGTGAAGGGAAGTTCAAGTAGTGATGTTAAGAGACTTTTCTTTTCTTATTTGATCACCTATACACTATGAACAAATTTGTGCCCTCTATTAATTACAAATGCCCACATGCGACGCCTATGGTACACATACACACGAGGTAAGTATCTTTAATATTTATTTTGGATCCTCAATGTGTCCTTACTTGATCCTAAGGCCCACTAGTCAAAAAATTTTAAATGACCCTAACTAGGGTCTAGCTGTGATGGGTTTCTCAAGTCCCACGTGGACCGGAGATCATCACTTTCACCAAACTGAATCAACTGAACATCCTTAAATGTCGGATGAATTCAAAAATATAACAATCTAACGTAAATTAAAACTAATAACAATTCATGATAAATCTATACCAACCACTAGTAACCGAATGATGCGTTATTAAAACATGGTATATTCGATGAGTAAATATAAGGAATTTATGCTTGAACTTAGGTTATTTTGATAGATATGAAAAACTCTGAAAAAGATAAAGTATGCTCATCCTATGAGTCAACTTACAAGTCGTCAACACATCATATGACTCGTAAGCTTACTCATGAACATAATAGTAACCAAAGTTAAGTTGAATGAACTAAGTGAATAATGATCAGGACTAGTAAAGAATCAGTACGGGTCGTAATAAGCAATCGTAAAGAAAATAGAAATTTTACGTATTATTCAGAGATGAAGTCAAAGAAAGAGGCGAGTCATAAGTTCAGATGAAAACTCATAGTGACAAGTTGTGAGTTGACCAGTGTACAAAAGACATGAAGAACAAGGACCAAGTGAGACAAGTGAAGACCACAATTTGTATGGTATGGTTATGACTCATGAGGATGAGTCGTAAGGATAACAGAAGCCTAAAGCCTTGAAAGATCAGTTACTAGAGTACTTATGACTAGCACTACACAACTCATAAGAAGACCTTACAAGTGGACTACGTGAGTCATACGTTGTGACGACATACTTTTCCTATTGCATCTTAATTTAGATTTCTGGATTATTTTGAGATACTATAAATACCTTAGGGTTTTCACTTATTAGGCTATGCACTTTTACATTACTTTTACTACTTCTAACATACTTTGATCATTGAGATTTTTGTTCTTGAGATTTTGGATTTTTATTCAATTTAAGAATTTGGATTTTTTTCCTCGTATTCTTGTTCAATTAATAAAATGTGTTCATTATTGATTAACAGGGGTTGTTGCAAGAACATGAGAGGCTAATTTCTTTGACTAGTGTTATAGTAACACTGTCGGATTAACTATGTAGAGGAACTAGGATATTTATATATTCTAATGTGGTTTCATTTATATCAATATTTATCAGATTAAATAACCTCTGAGCTTTTGCAGAAGCTTGAAGTTTTCTTATATTCGAGAACGTCCTCAAAAGGGAGCATGAAATAAGGAAAAGGGGATTAAGATGGTAATTTGAAATTCATGTCTATCTTCTAATTTCACCATCTAATCTATTCAACTACTGACTCAAAAAATAAAAGTTGAACTGAAGACATAGGCAAAGGGCAATAAGGCGATACTCAAGACTCACAAATTAAAGGGTGAGAATTATTAATGTTTTACAGGACGGTTGATAATGCATAACTTGTCTACTTTACATGTAGAGTAGTAGAACAAGTAAGTTGAACACGAGAAGTTTACAAAGTTGACAACCTAGGGGGAACACAGTCCTAGTGTTCATATTCTGTTGCTTAAAAACTTAAGTATTTATGTTCGGTTACTACCTACTGTTGATTTCAAAATCCAATTGTTAGTTTTTTGTATTTCTCGTGAATTTTTCAAGTTAACAGAATATTAAACGTTATCCCTATGAGTTTGACCAAAACCTAGTTTGGATTACTATTTTTGACATCGACCTCAACATACTTCTTTAGAGGTTAATATTTGGGTGGCATCAAATTTTTTCCTCATTGTCTGGGAAGGTTGTGTGAATTGTTGATAGAATTTGGTAAAGTTCACAAGCTTTATTTTTTGTTCTTGATTTGGCATATTTTGGTGTATTCCAAACACTAAGAGTACAGGTATTACCTTAGTCCCTTTTGATCCAGAGCCTAAAATAATTCTTCAAACACCGCAAAGGATGTCAAAGCAAGTTCATGATGGTGTTCCTGCTTGGGTTTGAGACCCTTAAGTTGTATCCCTTCCTAAACCTGTTGTTCCCAGTGTAATACTTTTTAATGCTCCAAGGGATCGTAGAATGTTATAGATAGATCGATTGATCACTAATTAGCGGAAGTAGCAGAGGAGGCACGTTTAGCTGAAGAAGCTAGGATAGGTCAGGAAGTAGAACAAGCCAAAAAAAGACAAGTGGTTAAGCATCAAGATAGAGTTCAAAGATTCATAGCTCCAATGATCCATTAATATCAACATCTTCAACAATATTATCATGATAAGGACATGGGATACATTGATCCTACAGAGACAGTAACCATCATTCCTTTTGTCTTACCCCCCCCCCCCCCCCCAATGTTAAATTTTACATTACTAGTGAAATGATCCAATTGCTAAACTTAAAGGGCGTGCTTTTGGGATTAGTAAATAATGATGTAAACATGGATCTTGTTAATTTTACTGGCATCTATACATCCTATACTATTTTGGGGGAAAACTAGGAAGCTTTGAGGTGAAGGTTTGTTCCAATTTTTTCTAACTGGAGAAGCATCATTATGGTTAGGGGAAGTTCAGATAGGTTAAATCACTACTTGGTATGAGTTCCATTGAAAATTCTTAAATAGGTTCTTCCCTCTGATAAGGATTTTAAAGATGAAGGATGAAATTTACAAATTCATATAGCTACCTATAAAATACATGTATGAGGCCTGGTTTAGATTCAAAAAGAATTTAAGCATGGTGTCTAATCATAAAATCATAGAAACACAAAATCACAGGGTCCAATTTATTTGAAATCTTCTATAGATCATAGAATGTCAGCTCTAGAGAAATGGTAGATACAATTTTTAGAGGTGCATTTTTGCGTCTTTGGTGGGATACTGCATAAGATATGCTAGATGTTATTTCATTGAGTAACTGAGGTTCGTACACTAGAGATGTAGATGGAGTATAGAAGCATATGCTATTGGCACAACTAATAATTATGGAGCTGGTCAAGATTTGGTAGCACTAGAGGTTGTAACACCCTAATTTTCTGAACCAAAATGCTACACGGTGCTCATGAACCCAAAGCACCACAAGCTAACCCATGACTGATATCTGTACTTGTATACTGCATAAAATTCTGATGATGTGGAAACATGAACTGAAAGGCCATAACGTTCAATACTAATACATAACTAAAAATAGGGTATGACAATACCAAAATAACTGAGATAACTGTTTGAACATACTATATTCTTAAAGCCTCTAAACTTGTCTGAAAAAGGAGTTGATGGTACATGTCCCCAACTAACTCCAACTACTGAAACAGACTGAAAACTGAAATAGTAATGTAATCATTATTCTCTCAAAGAATGAGGACTCACAACTGACTCTGACTGCTGAACTGGGATGCTACTGATGCTCTGGAGCTCGTGCTTCTTAACCTATGGTATAAGACAACATAGCACAAATGCGTCAGTACTGCAAATGTACTAGTATGCATGTGAGGTAGGATGAATGTAATAGGTTCATATGCATGAACAATACTAACTTACTAACTACCATAAATATGAGAATACATACAAGCATACGTAACTTTAACAGACACTGTGATAGGATTGAATATCCACTTCTGACTACTAAGATTACTAATATTGTCTTCTGAGTCACTAATGAGTGATAAAGACTGATACTAAATTACAAAATACCGAGGGACTGATTCTATGCTACTAATACATGAATAAATGTATCTAACAGTTCTGATTATGAAGAAATGGTCTGGTTGACTGTATCTGACAGTCCTGAAGCTGAATACTGATAACATAAGTTCTGATAACTAACATAACTGATAACATGAGTGACTTTATCTGATAGTTCTGAATCTGATGGAACTAGCTAAGTTTCATACTATATTTGAGTAACTAAATTTGAGATCAGTCCTATCTGACGGGTAATCTCTGAATCTAATGATACTGTTAATAATGATAATTTGAATTTGTCTGAGATCAGTCCTACCTAGTGGGTGATCTCTGAATGTGATTATGCTAATATGGGTTAACCATAGTTGAGATCAGTACTATCTAATGGGTGATCCCAAAGTCTATTTATAATGATAAAGATTGACTGTATCGGACAGCCCTGAATCTGTACTACTAAGCTGAATTAATTGTATCTTATAGTCCTGATTCTGTAACTAAAACTGTGGGGTGTATTCATCTAACAGATATGCCCCTTTCTATCTAGTCTGGGATCCAACCTGTAACCCCAGTTGGAAGGGTGTCAGTACCGCGCCGCTAGTAAAGACAACTATTGTGGAGTTAGTCCTAATCTAGTGGGTGACCCCTGGGATAAGTCCTATACATTTAAAAGTGCTAACAGATGATTCCTACGTATGTCAGTCCTATCTAACTGGTGACATATCTTACCTATACTGGCTACATATTTCTGGAACTTAGGGATTTCTCCTAGGGATCTCAGCCCTATCTAGCGGGTGAGTTCCCATCCCTGGGCTCGCTCGATGTCAAATCCTACTTCCTTTTGAAAGACAATGAACTAATTATTTGAACTAAAATGATTGATTAAACTGAACTAATTAGTTAAACTAATATAGCGGTATTGTTTAGCAGAGCAAAACTGAGTTTACTAAGTTTCGTTGAATGACGGAATGTACTGATGTTAGAGGACTAATTGAGAGTACTATAGTTACTGAGATTTTACTTGGAATCCTAAAATCACTGAGATCACTGAACTACTGAGATTTTTTGAAATTTCTTGATTAACATGGTTGACTAAGTACTACGGATCATGACTTGATTTAGAGTTCATGAAACATGACATGGCTCTAGGCACACAGCTAAATTGTCAGGTACTAAGTACCCTCAGGACTCGATGGAAGGAAACTGACAAAACATGACTTTTTTATTTGGGAACACATGACCAATACATAATTTAAAATACCACAAGTTGAGGATTTCATACTACACATAGTTCTCAAAGTCTTATACATAGAAGGGAATGCACATAACAAAATATCATATGTCCATCAATCTAGTTTCATGAACATTTCATCAACAATCATAATGCATCACAATATCATAGAAGTCATTATTTTTGTAAGGGTGTAGCATGAATTTTTCATTTAGGTCACAATTCAAATATAATACATTACTGTTAGTCTTTTAGTCATTTTATCAAACACCTTACATGCACAACTTAGGGATAGGTGTAATCAACAAATTATTCATCATGAACAATAAAACTTACATATTTCCAACTCATATGATATCATATATTCATAAAAACACATAAATATTCAAACTTGGGAATCATTCAACATCAACAAGATGAGCATAATCCATTCACCACATAAATAACATAATATAGAATTTAAAAGAGGGTTCTTGGACTTCATGGATGAAAGGAATCAATGAATGAACACTACACATACTTTAGTGATTGAATCTTAAAAGAAAATTTACCTTTCTTGAATATTCATAGATTTGGAGTCTTAATTCTTGAATATCTTGCGAAGGGTGTGATGGGGTCTTGAAGTTAATTGAGAAGAAACCCTAAGTTTGTTCTTAGGAACAAAGAGGGTTAGGAGTTTTCGAAACTAAATTACAATAGCTAAGTACATAGTTTTAGTGTTTATGTCGTAGGGGTAAGGTTTAGGGTGAGCGAAAATACCAGAATACCCTAACAAAATCACTTTACATTTAATGAAATTTTTAGTTGACGACCAAGGTTGATAAGCCGTCAAATCTGTGATAGCCCATCAGCCTAGATCGTCACCTCAGACCTGAACTTGATGGATTTATACCTAAGGCTGATGACATTAGCTGATACGTCATCAAAAATGTTATAAGCCATCCGATAGGTCATTAAAAATGTGATAACCTGCTAGACAGGTCATCAGAAATGTGATAAGTCATCAGACAGGTCGTCACTAAGGTTCCAGATTGACATGCTGGAGTAAAATGGGTATAACTTTTTCCTTCGATATTGGATTTTGGCAAAATTATTATTGTTGGAAAGATAATTCAATTATTTATTTGTTGGTTTGTCATGACCATAAAAATTCATATTTTAAAGAGAGATATTCTTATTTGAAGTTGACTATAGCAATATCCTTCCCAATAATACAATCAGTAAAGAATGTTTTGATTTGTCTGATAGCTGGGAGTTATTTGAAGCCTTAATATACATCTAAATTACTCATAAAACTATAAAAGAACCATGATATACCAATCATGATCTTGAAGCATGGCGCTAATATTGGTTTATATTTTTTTTGGTATTACAAAAATGTACAATCTAAGGATGATGCAAAGGCAGAAGAGTCAAACTCATATGAATTAGACTAGTAGAATGAAAGCGGGGGGGGGGGGGGGGAGTATGTTAACCCAATTAATGTTCACTAACCAACACCACCCTAAAATCATTTAGCCATTAAACCTACTTTGGTGCCAACTATTGAACGATGGGGATACCATAAAATGCAGGAAAGATATAATTTTTAGTTGAAGGTGAACCTAAAAATAAGAAATCCAAGAAGAGGGATATACTTGGAACCAAGACATATTACTATAGACATATCTGCAATGCCTAGATTTAGGCCAGATTCAAACAGTACTGGTTCCAGTGGATGAATAAAGCACCAGGAAAGTTCATACTTACACTAGTGTAGGTATTTTATATTACCTATAAAGGTAAGACGAAGAGATAATACCCTCAGGGAAACTTATAGAGGGGTGGTGATCCAGTTATAGATCTGAGTATCAATTGAGCATGGGTAAACATTACCCCAAGAACTATCTCCAAATTTCTACATGGTCCTGACTTCTGCCCTTCAGTAAATACAAAAGAAGTTGATTGATGCATGGATGAAATACGGAGGGTTACAAAGAAATAAATGGTGTTGGTTGACAAAATGATGCAAATGGATAACAAACATTATCTCTACAAACAAGGAAGAAGCTAGTTAAGTGATATGTGGCCTAGTTGTGTCTTTGCAGAAGATTAAGAGGCACACCCTAAATTTTGAAGCCAATTCTTGGTGGACGTTGGCTCGACACAGACTATGTCCTACTACTGGCTTGACACAGACTATATCCCACTACTAGACTTCTTTGTGAGCGAAAGCATCATTTGAAATATCCATGAATGAAAATTTTTAATCTAAACTGAGTTAATGGGATTTCTTGATTGTGAGTATACATGGTTTATGTTGTTAGGTTGTTTGACTATTCAATGAATGTGATTTTTGTTTATGCCTAGTTTTTTGATTCTAGTGTAATACCATCATTGGATTCCTTTCTGTCACTCGATGTACATAAGAAATAAACACATTTAGATTCTTGAAAAGTGAAAACTAGGAGGGGGAGTAAAATATCGATAACTAAATTAAAAACACACTTATATAGGTATCTTAAGATCCTCCTGTTTAAGAATTACTGTTGTTAGTAGTTTTGAGTTTTATTTTTTGGACTGAGGACACAAACATTCTAAGTTTAGGGTGTTGATATACCGTCAAAATATGGCATATTCTATGTGTAAGAAAAGAAATTTATGCTTATACTTCGGTTATTTGTGTTAATATGTGGTATTTGTTGATTGGTAGCAGGGAATATAGGTACAAAGCACCTTGAATAGAAATTGGAAGAAAAAGCACTGGAAAAGATGAATTCTTCTCATGCAACGAGCTAGCTTACAAGTTTTCAACACACCATACAACTCGTAGGCTTACTCATAAATAAAATAGTAACAAACGTTAAGTTGAAGGAAATAAGTGAAGTATGATCACAAATTGTAAAGAGTCAGTATGGGTCGCAAGAAGAACTCATGAAGAAAACAAAAAATCAAGTAGTCATTCAGAGGAAAAGTTAACGAAAGAGAATAGTTGTAATTTATGATGATGACTCATAGTAACTAATGGTGAGCTAACCATTGTAGAAAAGCCATGAAGAAAAAGGTCCAGGTGATGACGAGCGAACACCATGAGTCATAAGGATAACAGAAGCATCAAAACTTAAAATATTCATTAATGGGTACTTACGACTAGCATTGTATGTCTCGTAAGAAGACCTACCAAGTGGACTACGTGAGTTGTACCTTATGCCGACATGCTTTTTCTATTCTATTTTAATTAGGATTGCTGGATTATTTTGAGATACTATAAATATCTTAGTGTTATTCCTTTATTATGTTATGGAATTTTATATTACTTTTACTACTTCGAAAATACTTTTTTCATTGAGATTTTTGTTCTTCAGATTTTGGGTTCTTATTCAATTATATAATTGGGATTTTCTTCTTCTTATTCTTGTGAAATTAGGTACATGTGTTCTTTATTGATTATAATGGATTGTTGCATGAACATGAGTGGATAATTTTCTTGACTAAGGTTGTGGGAGCCCTGGCGGATTAACTATGTAGAGGGAGTAGGAGATTAATATATTCTAATGCGGTAGCATATATCTTAATATTCTTAATATTAATTCACCTCAGAGTTATTGTAGAAGATAGAGGATTTCATGTATTAAAGAATGTCCTCACAAGGGATTATGAGACTAGGAAAATGGGATTAAGACAACAATTTGAGATTCACATCCATATTATAATTCCACCATCTCATTTGATGACTTGAGCCTCAAAAGGTGAGAGTTGAATTGAAGTTATCGACAAGGGGAAATAAGGTGACACTTTGAGACACACAAGTTAAAGGGTTATATTTATGAATGTGTTCAAAAGATGGTTGATAATACCTAACTTGTCAACTTTACATGAAAATCAGTAGTATAGGTTTATTGAACATAATGAGTTTACGAAGTTGAGAAGCCAGGAAGAACACAATCCTAGTGTTCTTCTTCTGTTGCACAAACTTAAGAATCCAAGTTCGTTTATTACTTACTATTGCTTTCAAAATACCGCCATTTACTTTTCCATACCTTTTTTGAATTTTATAAAGTTAAGAGACTATTCAATGTTTTCCCTGTGGGTTTCACCCTAACCTAGTTTGAGTTACTATATTAGACATTGACCGCACCATACTTCATGGGAGGTTTGTTTTTGGGTGACATTACTAGACAATCGATTTTCACCAAACCACCCAAGTCCAAAGTAATCCAACAAAGCCTCTAAAAATTGAAGGCTCATTAAATATCGGGACATACCCCTTATAATACCAGAAACTAATATCCAAAAGATAGTCAAAATATAATAAAGAAAACCACAATATAAACTACGGTCCTATGAAAAATCGAAGCTCACCACTTCAATCAAACTAATTTACTGATACCTAAGCAAAGTAACTGAGCAGAAGATGTAAAGGTATGACCAATTCCTGTATCGCGTGGGGATACAACTTCTAAGGATTGATAGAAGTTGGAGTGCTAGCATGTAACTCAATAATAGAAGAACAAAATAATGTAACAATAAAAACTCCAAAACCAACACAACATTTAACGCATAATATCATATGAAATACATATACATATTTAATACCACATGTTGGGGTAGGGTGCAAGACTTAGCATGAATTTTGAAAACCTTAACCTAGGTTGTCTAGCATAGCCTTGATAAAATAAGGAACCCACGGGCTATATAGTCCAAGCTCTCTCCTAGATGGAATGGCCCAAGTGCATATAGCCATATGAACTAGAGAATATCCATATCCGTATATAGGCTTTGTGGGTGACTCGATCCTTTCAACATAGTCAAGGTGACTTAAGCACCAATGTACACAATATGGTACACTTGAACCTCCCATTTGTATAACAATAAGGGAGAATCAAACCTCCTAATCATTTAGACACCCATACCTGCTACGCGGTTTGCGATGTTGGTCCTTTAGGACTACCATATTCACGGATTGGCTACACATCCCACTTTTAAACCCAATTAAAACATTCATTGCATAATAATAATCATTAATTAAGTTACTTACAAAAGACATCCCTTTGGTATCGTCATAAAAATCCCACTTGCAATTGTAAAATATGCTAGAACAATTATCACATCAGTTTTGGACTCAAACAAAATGTTCAAAAAGGAACAAAAATCAATTCAACACTTTGGGACTCAAACCCCTAAGCTAACCGAACCCCTAATTATTTAATTAGATTGAATTTATTTTCATCAAACCCTTTACCAAGTCCTTCATCAATCATTATCATGGTTATAACAATGCCTTAATTATAAACATAATTCAACTTATGATAATTTCTATCTCATTAGAAATTTCACAAACAGGTTGAGAGCATTGATGTGGCATGTAAACGGGATACTTTCAATGCTGAAAATCATGAATTTATTTGTGAACATAGGATATTTTCTTAGATATGATGCACTTTGGCGTAAATTGCAGGTAAAATCGGTCCACAAAGAGGTATGAATGCAAAGGGAACAAAAGACTTGAAAAGGATCAAATTTAAGAAGTATACAAGTAAGCTCTTGAATTGTACCCATTCGATACGACTCGTGTACTAAATCATATTCACAAAAGAACCAAAGGTTAGCCTATAGAGTCAAGTAAGGGGATGATAAGACTCAAGTATGTAAGCCGTATAATAGGATATGAGTCATACAGAAAAGTTGTAAGAATAACAAACCTAAGATACTATTCAAAGATTTGAGTATTAGAAGTATACGAGTTGGAAGACTAAGTACAGCTTATACAGGGAAGTCTTATACAAACCAATATTTAAGACTTGGAAGGACAAAGTCCCAGATGGATATGATAAAGGACACGAGTTGTACACTAAAATACAACTCATAAGAAGAAATCATAAGTAGAACATGAAGTTGAAGCCACGGGAGTTGAGATACTGGAACTGATACAAAAGGCAAGGTATGATTCGTATGATGCAATACGAGTGATAACTGAGTCGGATCGTCTGCCGATTTAGCTTTACCTTTTCCATTTTTATTAGGATTTTAAGGTTATTTTTAGATACTATAAATTTCCTAGGGTTTATCTTTTATTAGGTTAGGCTCTTTTACATATTATTACAATACTTTACAATTCATCTACAATTCTTTTTGATATTTTGGGTTGTTATTCCATTAAAGGTTTTGGATTTTATTCATTTTATTCTTGTGCAATTGATTTTATGTGTTATTCATTGATAATCATGGTCTCTTGCATAAACATGAGCAGCTAATCACCTTGACTTGGGTTGTGGATTAGATGTTTGATAGTTTAGCAGGAAGAGGATGGTATTGTTTTCTTGATGGTTACTTCATCTACAATCAGATCACTATTGCACCTGCGGTCAAAGAGAAGGCTACTTTTACATATCCTTATCAGACATTTGGATTTAAGCAAATACCATTCGGGCTATGCAATACCCCAACCACATTCAGAGATATATGATGTTTATTTGCTTTGCTATGGTCAAAGATACCATTGATGTTTTTATGGATGATTTTTTTGTTGATGGTGATTCTTCTGAAGATTGATTACAGAACTTAAAAAATATTCTACAAAGGTGTGATGAATGCAACTTTGTACTTACTTGGGAAAAGTGCCATTTTATTGTCAAAAAAGGAATTTTGCTTGGGCACAAGACTTCTAAAAGAGGCATAGAGCTTGCTCGACAGAATATTAGGGTGATTTAAAAATTACCTTACCAAATTTTTGTGTAGGGTATTCAAAGTTTTCTAGGGCATGTAGGTTTTTATAGGCAATTTATTTAGGACTTCTGAAAGATAATTAATCTTCTTTGCAATCTTCTTAAGAGGGAGGTAAAATTTAATTTTGATAAGGCATGTAAGAAGGCTTTTGAAGGCCTAAAAGAGAAGCTAGTGACTACTCTAATCATTGTGTCTCCTGATTGGTCCACACCTTTTGATATTGTGACGCTAGTGGATTGGCCTTAGGGGCTGTACTACGACAACAGAAATAAAAGAACCTTTATCCGATCTACTATGCTAGTAAGGCACTAAATCCTAGTAAAAAAACTATAGCGTTATGGAGTATGAGTTACTTGCAGCTATTTTTGCCTTTGTAAAGTTTAGATCTTACTTGATTTGGACAAAGGTGATTATGGACACTAATCATGCAACATTACGATACCTAATGGCTAAAAATGATACAAACCCTGGGCTTATTCAGTGGGTGATGTTGTTACTAGAATTTGACTTTAAGGTGATAGACAGGAAACGAATGGAAATTCAAGTTGTGGATCACTTGTCTAGACTGGAGAAGGAAGCTGTGTAGAAGGTTGCTACTGTGTTGGAGATTGATAATAGTTTTCTAGACGATTAAATATTAGCAACTTCCCAAGATCTATTTCAATGGTTTGTAGACTATGCAAATCACTTAGCCAGTGATCTAGTCCTAGATGATCTTTCATAGTAGCAAAGGAATAATTTCATGCATGAGGTAAGGAAATTTTTTAGGTTTGAACCTTATCTTTTTAAAATTTGTGCATATGGAATCAATTATAGGTGTATACCTGAAATGAAAATGACAAGCATACTAAAGGCTTATGATTCATTGCTAGTTGGGGGCCATCGTATAGAAGCCCACACAGATCACAAAATCCTACAATGTGGCTACTATTGGCCAACCATACACAAAGATACTCATGCTTTCATATTTTTTTCTTATCATTGTTAGTGAAAAGGTACAGTTTTCAGATGACATAAACTACCTAAGGCTCCATTTTTATAACTGGAATTATTTGATGTATGGGCATATATTTCATAGGACCTTTCGTGAGTTCATTTGGCATAAATACATACTTGTGGTTATAGACTATGTTTCTAAATGGTTGTAAGCAATGGCATGTCCTAATAATTAAGACAGTAGTGTCATTCTATTTTTTAGAAAGAACATGTTTTCTCGATTTGGTATGCCACCTGCTATTATAATTAATGGATGGTAACATTCTACATTTACCTATTCAAAAGTCTACTAGAAAAATATGGAGTGAACCATAGGGTGGCAACACCCTATCATCCTCAGACTAGTGGATAGGTTGAAGTATCTAATAGAAAAATCAAGTCCATATTGGAGAATACTGTGAATGTTAATATGACTAATTGGGAAACAATGTTAGATGATGTATTGTGCGCTTACCTCACAACTTACAAAAGCCCCTATAGGGTCTTTACATTATAAGTTTGTGTATGGCAAACCTTGCCATTTACCACTTGAGTTCGAGCATAAAGCACTATGGGCGTTAAAGAAGCTGAATTAGAATGAAAGGGTGCAGCAAAGTCAAGGCTAAATAGAATAAATAGGATGGATTAATTTTGGCTCCAGGCTATGAAAGTTCAGCACTTTACAAATAAAAGATGAAGTTGCATCAAGACTGTAAGATTGAGGAAGAGGGTATTTGAAAAAGATGACTAGGATCTACTATATAATTCCAAAAATTATTTTTTTCTAGGTTATCTAAGGTCAAGGTGGCATGGTCCATTAATAGTTATAAGAGATTATCCCTATGGTGCTTTAAAACTAAAGAGGGACGGTGATCGCCCGTTGAAGATAAAACAAAAAAAAGTGAAGCACTATATGGGAAAATATAGAAGATGTGAATGAAGTAGTTGAGATTGACCTTGATGAAGGCTGAGCAAACAAGGAAATTGGATTGTGTCATGATGTTAAATAAAGCGCTGAATTGGAGGCAACCCATGGGGTTAGTTGGTGAAATCTGAGTATTCAACTTAGCCATGTCATCCAGCGACATTAAATCAATTATTTCTTGGAAGGAAACCTATGTTTTTGTACTTATTTCATTTATGGGATAATATGTTTGTTCAATGTGGAGGACTAAGAAATGCAAAAAAAAATCTAGATAAGGTAAAAAATAGTCATATGGACTCTTTATGAGTCGTATCTTTATGGCACGAAACATGAGTTGGAGTCATATTGACCTGGATGAAAAATTAGAATCAAGCAAAAGATTTTTGAATGGATATAATTCTTAGAATGTGTTGTACCCTCAAGATACGTTTCATCACCTTGAGTCATACCAACTCCAGAAACCCAGGTAAGTCCTAGGTCAATACGAGTCAAAGAAATGACCCATTAGCCTGGGTACAAGTCATATACACAACTTATACCCATTATTAATAGGTCAAATCTCAAGTTGACCTGGCCCATCTTTTCAATTAAAAGCAAAAAGGATACACGACCGGGCACCCGATTGAAGCTACTCGTACCAACTTAATACTTTACCCTAATCTCAACCATTATTCTACAAAATCAACTTGTATTCAACTGATTAAACTACCAATAACTCCAAATAATTCAAATTGTATGATTCAAAATCAAATTTAGGAAAAATAGACATTGAACCCGAGCACTCAACTTCTTTAAGAATCAAGTTAGTTCCTAAACTCATTTTTCTGTACTTTTCAAGTTAAAATAAAGTAGGATTCATCATTATGAACTTGATTTAAGTTATATGTATATAATTATTGAATATTGGTACCCTATCTTAGGTATTTTTGTTGGAAATTGAAGATTAGGGTAGAACTAGGTTTTGGGGAATGAATTTGCTATGTTTGTGTGGACTATGATGAAGGATATTGTTGAAAATTATAGTGGGTATTTTAGGAAATTGCTTCATAGTCAAAACATTAAAGTTGGACTTCTATGTTGTAGTAGATACGAGACCTCTTATGACTCGTACCCACCGGTACGGGATTCGTACTGGGACTCGTACCCTGTGACAAGATAGAGGTTTAACAAATTTAAGGTTCTAGAATAGATATGACTCAACCATATCAGTCATACCCAGACCACACGGCTAATACATAATTAGTCATACCCACCAGTTATGATTTAGGTTAGAATAAATATTTTTGAGCAAACTTGTGACTATTGTTAACAAGTCATACTCGTTCAGTATGACTGATTAGGAGGAGTCGTAAGTTGACTAGTAAACAAAGGTCATGCACTGAACAATATATGACTCTTCTATAAGAGTCGTACCTAGTTGGTATGACTCGTACCTAGCACATTGAATTTTAGCTTAAAATTTTTCTTTTCTTTTCTTTACTTAGTTGCAGGATCCAAGCCTCTAAATAACTATTCCTCATGCAAGAAAGTTGTGAAGAAGAACATTAAGCAAGCACCCAAGGCTAGTGCAGAATTTAGTGATTCCGAGTATGAGACCTTATTATAAAGCAGCGAGGAAGTTTATGACGGAACCTCTAAAAATAAAACTATGTAAAAGGGGAAAAGGTAGTTCCCTAAGACTTAGAATGACCGGCAAAGGGCCTATGATAATTACAATGATGATGAGGCTGAATCCAGTTTGGAATGGTAATTTCTGAGCATGCTGAAGATGTGGATGATGTGAATAAAGTACATCCAATAGCTCGATAGGATCCCCACTTGCTCTTACAACTACCCCAGTTCCCATCATTAAATGATGGAGGTACCCCAAAATAGAGGATACATTCAACAGTGGGTTGTTCAGGCTTTTGGGTGGCATGATAAAGAGAATACTATATTCAGAGAGAAGAATGACTACCACAGGGATGTCAAAGTTACCTAAGTTTAAAGATCAGTTCCAGTAGTACGAGTTTGAATGAATGATGAGAGCACTGAAAATACAGTGAAGTCCTTTTTCAAGAGTTCTACTCAATATAAAATGGTAAAAGACAGAGGCAATACCCCACAAGGCTAGTTGTGGAAGGGAGGTGATCCTATTACCTCCCTAATAATTCATGGAGTTTGGGTAGATATTTCTTCCTGAACCATTAGGATATTATTGTATGGGTTGGAATATCAGGCCCAACCAACATAGTGGAGATAGTGGAGATGGAATACAACGTGGAAGAGATAAGGAAGAAAATATAAGAGATATTTGGTTTTGAAGATAAAATGATCATTTTTAGGTGGATTATAGTGTGTATTGCATCGAATAGCGTAAATTCAGTTTAGGTTATAGAAGGCCATGGGGTGATCTCACAACAGATATAGAAGAGTACCCTCAAATTTGAGGGTAAGGCTTATTGCACACTAACCTGACATAAGCTATGTTCTACGATAGGTGATGATGTTCTAAGCCTTGTTCGAGATGCTATGATAGGTAGCTTCAAAGTTTGTTATGAGATTGATGTTAGTGATTTCTTATCCTAAGAGTTTAGGGATAGGGTGGTCGAGGGTCAAAAGGCACTATTGGCCTACCCTTGGATTATTACACATATTTCTCTGGCTACGAGAGTGTTGGAACTCCCTAGGATAGACGAGATAATGAAGGCCAAGAGGTCATTTTACATTGACCTAATTAGAGATGCGAGCAACCCTCTAGCTCAACTGATAAGACTAGCTGCAGATATTATGGAAGGATTGTTCCCTCAAGATGATCAGAATGACATCTATTCTATAGCTACGACTATTGAAGTAGAGATACAGATAGAGGGCACACCAACAAATAAAGTGGGTTCTTTTAGTGCCCCTTAATCAGTCTAGTATTTACCACCTAGGCCAAGGATTATGCCTCCAGGTATTATGCTGATCTCCCAATCTGCAAGGACCGAGGTTGTGACATAGTTAGCTACACTTGATGCGAAGGTGTGTCACATGGAAAGAGAAATTAAAAACTAGATTCATAGAATTTTTTAGAAGAAAGATAGACGAGTCCAAGGGTGCCTAGATGTTTTTAAGTTGAGGATCACCTGATAGTTGAATAGACAATAGACGCCCGATGTTGCTGAGATCAGAAGCGAGGTTGAGGAAATCAATAAAATGGTCTCAGATCTTTAGTAAAGACCGGTGGTTGTTGATTCCATTGTAGAGATAGTGATTCCTATTTCCTATATGCGTAATATCTGGGCAGACCTGACTGATGTAACCGTAGTGAAGACCAGAGAGAAAAGACATGAAAGAAAGAGAAAGAGGAAGAAAACCAAAGAAGTTGAGAAGAGGGCCCATGCTGAGAGTATTTTAAATAAGCGGGACCGCTAGACAATGATTCATGAAATAGCCGTGGGAGCTGATGGATTGAGAGATCCATTTGTTAATACTGTAAGGGTTGATATTGTGAACTCATCTATTACTGGTACAATTCCAATTGATGGGATGGTAGTTGTTAAGAGTGGGACTCGATTTGCATGACCACATGCTGGTATTATTAGGTCAGTGCCTTGAGCACTGAGGTATGACCTCTATCCTTACTTTATTTTATGTGTTTTAGTATTGGGAATAGTTCAATGATTTATAATTAGGGATGGTGGTTATTCTAAAAAATTTAGGAGTGGCTGAAAAGAAAGATATAGCTAAAAAAGTCTAAAATACTCTTATGACTTTCAAGTTTGATGCAGATATCTGAGAAAGGGAGTAGATCAATGCGCCTATGGCAGCGGATATTTTCTTTTATGATTTTAGATTTTTAAATATTTCAGTTGTATTGAAAGATTTAATTTTGATTTTAAATTCGTGATTGTTGAAACACTACTAATTTTAAATGCTATTGTGAAAAGTTGTGTTTGAGACCCCCTTTGAAAAATATTTGTTTAAATAATTACGTTATTTGTATATTTGTGTGAGACTATTGTGAATCTGAAAAATGGCATTAGGATTAGGGATAGAATAGCTACGGATGAAATAGTTACATAGTTGGATAACTAGAACTTAGTAATATAGTCGTGTTCAAGTGTGCGTGAGATATACGGAGTTCCTAGTGTGTTGGAATCTAGAACTTTCTTGGTTTCTTTTACCTAGGTCTAGGATAATTATGTAGGAGATGATCATAGGACTTTCTTGTGTGAGTCCAATTGAGCCAAAAATGCCATAACTGAATGAATGAATCCTTTTGATCAAAATAGTTGAGACTTTATTGACCAATTTTTCTTGTTACACCTATTACCCTCTCGTTTCACTTACAATGAACCTATTTTAGCCCTGATCCTCCAGTGGAATCTGTGCAGTTCAACTCAGCCAAATAACCTAAGTTGAGGGTGGCTATTATACGGGTGTGTAAGAGGAAACTGAGCATGAAGAAAATGGGTAAAAGGAAATAGTTGTAACCTGAACAAGTGTGTTGAAAACAAAAGAAAGAAAAGTTGTTATAAAAATAAAAATAAAAAGAATAAGAAAAATAAGTAGTAGAAACCCAGACCTGGCCCAATTAGAATGTTGTTAAAATAAAAAGGGAGACATAATGGCAGAAATAAAAGAAATGAAAATTGAGTGGACCCCAAGAAAGGCATTGTGTACAGGAGGCGTAGTCACTAAATAAATCCCAAACGATATCATAAAATCTCGAAGCCTACGTTACAAGATAAATAAATTCCTATTGTGATCTTACAATGACTATCAAAAAACATAGGAAAAGAGCATAAAGTCAAGCCTATCGTATTCCATATACACCGGTGGTACTTCTGTATAAGTGATAGAGTCGTTTACAATATCCCTAAATAGATTTATTTATCCAAAAGTAGTGTGAATGGGACTTCTTTGACTGTGTGCGCACGTGGTCCATGTCGCTAGGTTGCTAGGTTGTTTGATGAATGTAATCTATATTGATGCCCAATTATCTATTGGTAATGTATGCCATCATCAGACTCCCTCATGTTTCTATGTGTATTAAATTGTTATACGTCATTGAGTTTTGAAAATTAGAATTAAAGTTGAGAACAACAAGATTGAAATTAAGTTCAAAATCACTGTAATGGATTGCTTGAGAACTTCCTGTTTAAGCACAGTCTCTGTGCTAGAAAATAGTTGGTTGAATTTGCTCGCCTGAGGACATACAAAAGGCTAAGTTGAGGGTGTTGATGTGGCACGGAAACACGACACTTTTATGCTTAAAACCGTAAATTTATATGTGAATTTAGGATAATTTTTTGGATATGATGCTCTTTGGTGTAAATTGCAGGTAAAACAGTTCTATAATTGGGTTTTAATGGAAAAGGAAGAAAAACACCTAAGAAATACCAACTTTGATCAGTACACGAGTCATCTCTTGAGTCTTACCCATCCTATACGAATCGTATAAAGAATTGTACTAACAATAAAACCAATGGTCAACCTGTAGAGTCAAGTTTAGGGTATATATGACTAATGTATCTGAGCCAGAATACTGGATACGAGAAGTACAACATAGTCGTAAGCATAACAGAACCCATGCTACATTTCAAAGATTAAAGTATCATAAGTATACGAGTAAAAAGTCTGAGTATGACTTGTTTAGGGAAGTTGTATATAAACTATTGTTCAAGACTTAAAAGGAAAAATGTCCAAGGAGGATACGAAACAAGGACACAAAGAGTACTCTTAGGTACGAATCATAAGAAGAAATCATAATCTTTACAAGAAGTTGAAGCCTTGGGAAATGAGACACTAAAACAGATACGACAAGGCAAGGTATGACTCATATGATGCCGATAGTAGGGAAGACCAAGTTGTACTGACTACTAACTTAACTTTACCTTACAAGTTATTCTTAGGAATTTGGGATTATTTTAAGATACTACAATTTCCTAGGGTTTATATTTTAATAGGTTAGGCTCTCTTACATATTATTACAATACTTTACAATACTTCTATAATTGCTCTTGGCATTTTTGATTGTTATTCTATTAAAGATGTCGAAGTTTATTCATCTTATTCTTGTGAGATTGATTTTATGTGTATTTCATTGATAATCGTGGTTTCTTACACAAACATGAGTGACTAATCTCCTTGACTAGGGTTGTGGGAATCCTAGCAGATTAGCTACGCAGAGGAAGTGTGAAACTCATTTGTTTTAGGTTTTTGCATGTATATTAATCTTCTTCACATTAATTAACCTCAAGTATATGTAGTAGCGTGAGATAACCTATATTCTCATCCATATACACAAGGGAGCTTGTATCTAGGAAAAGAATATTAGGAAAATAATTTAGGATTCACATCCACCATTTATTTCCCGCTATCTCATCTAATCACTTGATCCTACCTCCTTTATATTAAATTGTGGTCATAACAAGGAGCAACAAGAGGACACACTGAGACTTAACTGTTAATGGGTAAAATTTATATTCAGGCATACCCGGCAGTTGATGATATGTATCATGTAGACTTTGCACCTAGATCAACAAAGTAGTTAGGTTCATCACGAGAAATTTATGAAGTCGAGACGCTAGGGGGAACACAAACCTAGTGTTTGTCTCATATTGTCTACAACTCAAAAGCATTCAAAATTTGGTGACTACTTACTATTGATACTACAATCCCCCCTGTTTACTTTTCTTTATTACTTGCAGATTACATCAAGTCAAGAAAATATTCACATTTTTCCTATGGGATGGACCCCAACCAAGTTGGATTATTATATTTGCAATCGGCTATATCATACTTCTAATTTTAGTATAGTTTTAGGAGAAATTAGGCTTGCCATTATCAAAGCCAAAATTATCAAATTTGATGTTCAACCATAATCCCTCAGTGAAATTACCCATACACCCACATGTGCATAACAATAATTAAAAACATGCATAATCACAATTTAAACCATATTAATAATATTCAATAATATCTATTCAAACCACTCAACCTTGGTTTCTAAACAACCATTAATGATTCATGAACAATGCTTTAATATGTGCTTTTAGTAAACTAACAATGAGGAAGGAGTCACATGCCTAAATTACGAAGATCCATTGAGAGAAATTGATCCTTCAGTCCTTAAAAGACCAAATTGGTGAAACCCTAGCTTTCCTTGCATGAGAAGATTTAGAGAGGATAAACAGGTTGTTTAATCTTGTAAAGTGTAGAATGAATAACATAAAACTGTTAAATGGATGTGGGGTGTTAAGAAGGAAATATCCAAAGTGCCCCCATCTTAAAGCTATAAAAAACCATCCTAGGTTACGAGTTGACCCATCGACTCGTCACCACATCGTAGGACTCATAGCCATGAGTCATATCCTAAACAGTGAGTTAGACACCCATACACTGTCTATATTATGACTCCATGATCCTATTCGTGACCTCACCATAGGACACATATGGTCTAGTCGTATCAAAGATAGAACCTAAAAGGGATTAGACACTTCATAACATATGACTCAACCCTATCACTCGTAACATGGTCGTACGACTCATAGTGAGCCACTCGTATTTAGAGAAGAACCTAGCCAATTACACACTGGTTTTGTTATGACTTTCGTCCCTAGACACGTAACCAAACTTTATTACTCTAATGATGAGTAATCAATAAGTCAGTGAGCTCAAAGCTCAAGAAATTTTTTAGGACCAAAATTCAAGGCATTTCAGTTTCCCCCCCTTAGGAGCATTTGTCCTCGATTGATGGGACAAAGCATTGAGTAGCATGATTAAACCCCAAATATCTCTACTCTTACCATTAACTAAGTTAGAAAACAAATATTCCAAGGAAATCAATCTTTTATTTGATAAAGACAGAGAATAACGATGTTATGAATACACATATACTTCAAGCACAAAACTATGAAATTGGGAATAGGAATGAATACTTGGATTTCATGTCCTCCTTAGCTTCCCATGTACGTTTCTCAAACCTTTGGTTCCACCATAGAACCTTTATTGAAGTCATGTCCTTCATCTGTAATAGATGAATTTGCCAATCCAAGATCCTCAACGGGACCATCTCATAGGACAAATAATCCAAAATAGCAACGTTCTCCAAGGGGACAACCAATGAAGGATCGCCCACACATTTCTACAACATGGACATGTGGAATACCGGATGAATGGAACTAATGTTGTAGAGCAAATCCAATTCACATGCAGTATTACAAACCCTTCTCAAAACCAAGTATCGGCTAACATATTGGGGACTAAGCTTCCCCTTATTTCCAAACTGCATTACTCCCTTCGTAGATACACCTTCAAGAACACCAAATCTCTAACCTTAAACTCTAAGTATCTTTGCATTATGTCTGCATAGACTATTGGAGACTTTGGGTGGTCCTAAGCCTATCCCGAATGACATTCACCGTCTCCATATCCTGGTCAACCATATTCGGGCAAAATATCTCTACTTCACCAACCTCGAACCACTAAATAGGAGATCTACAACTCCTACTATACAATGCCTCAAACAGAGCAATACCAATGCTAGAATGGTAACAATTGTTCTAGGCAAATTTAATGAGAGGAAAATGGTCAGACCAACTACCACCAAAGTCAATTACATAAGCTCACAACATATCTTTCAAAGTACGAATCGTTCTTTCTTCTTACCTATCCGTCTATAGGTGAAAGGCGGTGCTAAGGCTTACTTTAGTCCCCAAACCACACTGAAATAAGATCTAGAAATACGATGAGAACTTAGTACCATGATCTAAAATGATTGGCATAGGAGCACCATTCAAATTTATGACCTCCTAAAGGAAAAACATTGCATAGTCCTTGGTAGAATAATTAGTCCTCACTGGCAAGTACTGAGCAAACTTTAGTCATCCTATCCACGAAGAACCAAATTGAGTCACACTAATTTTGCAACCATGTAAAGCTGGTAATGAAATCCATATTAATTATCTCTCACTTCTACACTAGCAATTAAATTTCTTGAAGTAGCCCACTAGGCCTCATGTGCTCCAGCTTTATTTGTTGAAACACCATACACTTATCCACAAAGTTGTCTATGTCCCACTTCATATTATTACAAAAATAGATTTCCTTGAGATTATGGTACATATTTGATAAACCGGGATGAACCATATACCTCGACTCATGGGCCTCACCTAAGATCTTACCTCACAATGCATTAAAATTAGGAAGACACAACCTCCCTTGGTACCTCAAGATACCATCACTATCGATCTTGAAGGCCATCACCTTTTTGTTACCCATATCATCATTTATTGTAATTAAGAGAGGGTCCTTAAACCAAGAGATTATTGCACCACTTATTGCACAAACACATCACCAACCTTAGTGTCTAAGAGGCGAATTCATAGGTTAGCCAAATGGTGAATATCCTTTACCAATTCCCACTTATCCTTATCCACATAAGCTAGACTCCCTAAGGATAACTTGCTAAGAGCATGAACAACTACATTAGCTTTACCTGGATTGTAGTGAATGCTCATGTCATAATTGTAGAGCAGCCCAATCCACCCTCTTTTTCTGATATTAAGCTCTTTTTGGTTGAACATGTATTACAGACTCTTATGGTCAGAAAAGATATTAAAATGGACCTCATACCGATAGTGATGCCAAATTTTCAATGCGAACACCAAGGATAATAAATCCATTTCATTAGTCATATAGTTGTTCTCATTAACCTATAACCTCCTAGAACCATAAGAAACCACCATGCTATTCTACATCAAAATGAAGGCACAAACCAATGTGGGACGTATCATACTAGAAGACAAAACCCCCAGTTCCTTCAGGAAAAGTTAAGACCAGTGCTAAAGTCAACTTACCTTTCAGCTTCTCAAAGATACGTCATAAGAATCACACCATAAAAACTGTACCTTCTTCTGAGTCAATTTGGTTAATAGATCATCAATAAAAAAGTAGCTTTACGTAAATCTTCTATAGTAACCAGCTAAACACAAGAACCTCTAAATATCTGTTAGAGTCGTTGGTCTAGGCCTCTTCTTAACCACCGCAACCTTTTGAGAAACAACCATAATCCCCTTATTAGACACAAAATGACATAAATAAGTTATGCCACTCAACTAGAACTTAGATTTAGAGAGGTAAGCATACAACTGCTAATCTTTCAAGGTCATCAACATAAGGTGGAAGTGATCGGCATGATCCTCCTAAATTTTATAGTACAGTAAGATGTAATCAATGATGACAGTCACAAATAAATCTAGAAACTGATGGAAGACCTTATTCATTAAGTCTATAAATGCCTCAAGGCCATTAGTTGAGACATTTAACATCACCTAGAACTAAAAATTCTTATAATGGTTACAAAAAGGTATCTTAAGGATATCCAATTCCCTAATCTTTAACAGATGATGCCCGTACTGAAAATCAATCTTAAATAAGAATTTGGCACCCTAAAATTGATCAAAGAGATCATCACTTCTATAAAGTGGATATTTATTCTTTACTATCACCTTGTTTAACTATCGATTATCAATACATATTTGAAGGTAACCATCTTTTTTATGCACGAACAAGATAGGTGCACCCGAAAAGGACGTAGTAGGACGAACGAAACCCTTGTCTAAGAGATCCTTCGACTGCTCCTTGAGTTCCTTCAACTTGGTTGGAGCCATTCTATATGGGGAATAGAGCTAGGAGAAGTGTCTTTGATAAGGTCAAAATTGAAATCAATCTCACTAACG
This sequence comes from Capsicum annuum, assembly GCF_002878395.1. NCBI lineage: Eukaryota > Viridiplantae > Streptophyta > Magnoliopsida > Solanales > Solanaceae > Capsicum > Capsicum annuum. The sequence continues at coordinate 127,154,171 of NC_061119.1, read as the reverse complement.
GGAGAGACATTGAATTGATCATCAAAGAAGACTTTCGAAAAATCATTTACCTTAAAAATAGAACATAAGGAAGGGATCTCTGAGTTAGAGTCTTTAACTCAAAATAAATGTTATATACAACCCTTGGAAATTAATATTTGTGCTTTAACATATGATATGAACCTCCCATTACGGGATAGGGAACTTCCCACCGATTCAACAATTGGCTCATTAAGGAATTTAAACATGAATTTATAGGTTCGATAGTCTACAGATGCATAGCACGAGTGCTATCAGTTCATCACCAAAATAACATCAAAATAAACTATGTCTAACTCTATCAGGTCTATCAGAGTTACTCTACTACCAACATATACCACAAAACCCCTATTGACTATTCAAGCAACCATATATTCACCTACCAAGGTAGAAATAAAAAAAGGGTCCAATATACACTCAGGACCAAAACCAAAACACACATCCATAGCTAGGTTCATATACGAGAGAGTTGACCCCATCTCAAGTAAACAATATATATCATAGGAAAGATATTCTACATACCTCAAACTCCTAACGAGTAGTAAGAGAATAAAGAAGGTTTCAAAAAGTGCCAAAGCTTGATGTGGCACCCTTTGGTGTGAGAACTAATAAAGAGGCAACTGGACCCTTCTTTGCCTATGAAGCAAATTTCACTTCATATGTATGATCTGACCACACATAAAATATTGGTTCCTCCGCTTGTCACATTGACAATGGTGGTATTGACCATAGAATCTATAGGGAGGGTAGTATATTACTGATTAGGCCTTACTGGTAAGAAATTGGGCACCCTCTTCACAAGGTGCATCACTACCCTAAAAACGTCGGTCACTAACTGACTTTGTATAAAGAGCGCTAGCTGTTCTATAGGAGTTAGCTATGCTATATATCTTTATCTTAGATGACTTTCCACTCTACTGCTGACCTCCATCCTATCCTAAATACCATAATTTCTTACTCTGCCTCTCACCAATATAAGCTTGCTTCTTTTTCTCCTCTTCTACTTATTGCATATATAAATAACAAATTGATAGATCTCCAAATCCATGTTAAACAAAGAAGACTTACTCTCTAGAATCAATTCTTAGGACAACCCTAAATCAAACTTCGTTATCGATCCCTCATGTAAAATACTAGATCAGGAGCATACCGAACGAACTGATGAAATTTCAAGAAATTTTTATTGATTGTCACTCTTCCTTATTTCAAGTTAACAAATTCTTCTGGCTTTCCCTCCCATAACTCTTGAGGAAAGAAACAGTCCAAAAATATACTAGATAAATCATTCAATAAGGCAGAACCAACGTCTTTACCTCTCAACTATTTCAACTCTTCATACCACTGGTATGCCATATACTTTAATTTATAGGCTGAAAACTCCACAACTTCAACTCTGAAGAATACATAACCCATAAGATCTTCACCATCTCATTAATGAAATTTTGAGGATCCTCCTCATCTCTAGTATTAGGAAATGTCGGAGGATGCAACCTCATAAATTAGCCAACTCTAGTAGCCTCAGATGAACCTATCGTAGCACTAGCACTAACAGAACCCATGTGTTATTACTACGATGTCACTAACTAGGTCAATAGGTTAATGAAGTATCAGAAATAAGAATTAGTAACCTCCCCTTTAGGTGACTGAGCATGAATATCGCTCTCCTGAGTAGTGATAGTAGGAACCCTATGAGGAAAGTCAGGTGCAGTGACCCTTAACCTGGTCTTGACCCTAAAAGTTAGACGAGCTCCATCTACAGTGTCATCAAGTGTGACAGAAGAATTTCCATAGATATCAGATCTTCTTAGAGGTATGATATGAGAGATGAATAGACAAAATTTAGAAGGATCTAAGACCTAAGAATCTATAGCTAGAAATTATGACAACAAGAAAGGGAAATATTCCTAAATGTTTCACTAGCTATCTCTTATAAGTATGGCGCACTACAAACCCATAAAAGTGACTCTACTTGACACGACTTTATGGACACCTTATTGAATATGAACCTAGGCTCTGATAACACCTTTGCAATGGCCTAAACTAAGGTCTGGATGTGATGGGTACCTCAAATCCCATTAGGATTGGAGATCACCTTTTAAACGTAACCGACCAACACAACATCCTTAAATGTCAGATGAATTTCAAAATTATAATAAGATAAAAAATTAAAACTCATAATAATTCTTGATAAATCTAAACCAACCAATAGTAATCGGACAACCGTTCATCATTAAACAAATAACCAAACCACCCAAGTCCACAGTAATCTATAAAAGCCTCCATAAACCTGAAGGTCAATAAAATATCAGGACATGCCCCTCGATAATATCCAAAACCAGTATCTAAACAATAGTCCAAACATAATAAAAGAAACCACAATATGAACTGGGGTTTTCAAAAGGATGGAAGCTCACTACATAAGTTTTACTCATTAGTTAATCCCGAATAAAACTCACTGAGCAGGAGATGTGGCATTATGGAAAGTTCCTGCATCGCATGGGGATACAATGTCTAAAGATGGTTAGCAATTAGAGTGCTAGTATGTAACTCTAGGATAGAGGAACAAAATAATGCCATGACAACAACTCTAAAACCAACACAACTTTCAATGAATAATATAATATGAAATACATATACATATATAATAACATATGCTAAGGTAGGGTGCAAGGCTTAATGAGAACTTTGAAAACCTTAACATAGTTATGTAACATAGTCGTCATAAAATAAGGCACCCACAGTCTATATAGGCCCATCTCTCTCCTAGATAGAAAGGCCCCAGTCCGTGTAGCTATATGAACAAGAGAATATCCATATTCATATATACATTTATGATGGACTCAAACCAACCGACATAGTCAAGGTCACATAAGCACCAATATATAAAATATGGGGAACTTAAACCTATCTTATGTTTATCCTATATGGTGAACTCAAACCTCTCTATCATTTAGATACCCATTTGGCCTAGCACAGTTTCCAGTGTTGGTCATTTGGGACCACCACTTTTATGCTCCAATTATATATCCCACTTTTAAGTTAAATTATGATAGCATTGCATAATCATAATCATCAATCAAGTTACTTATTAATGGCATCCTATTGGGATCGTTACACCAACCCTACTTGCAAGCGTACAACATGCCAAGACAATTATTATATTTGTTTGGGACTCGAACCCAAAGTTTGAAAAGGAACATAAATCAATCCAACACCTTCGGACACAAACCTCAGAACTAAACAAACCCATAAGGTTTTAACTTAATTTAATTTACGGCCATTAAATTCTTTATGAAGTACAACATCAATCACTATCATGTTAATTCCAAAGAATTTTTCAAAAAACAATTTAAGTTGTGACAATATTATCCTCTTTAGAAATTTCACAAACAGGTTAAGGGCATGCTATTATAAAAGTCAAAAACATCAAATTTAAGGTTCAACCATAACCAATAAATTTAATCACAATTCTCATGCACCGACATATTCAAAACCATAACTAAATACATACATAATACAAATTTAAACCAGAGAAAATAATACTAAATAATATGCATTCAAACCCCTCAACCTTTGTTTCAAAACCACCATTAATGACTCATGAATAATTCTTTAAAAATGTGCTTTTAGTAAACTAACAATGAGGGAAGAGTCATATGCCTGAATTACAAAGATTCACGAAGACTTTAGATGACCAATGGGTGAAACAATATCTTGCCTTTCTTGAAAAGATTTAAAAATGATGTTTAATCATGTAAAGTGTACAATTGATGACCAAAAAGTGTTACAAAGACGTGGGGTCTTAAGGGTTTTGGGTTGAAAATGTCTAAAGTATCCAGTTTAAAGTTGTAAAATAACTGTCCTTAGTTATGAGTCGATTGTAAGACCATGCAAAATTCTCTCCTAGTCTGAGCCTTAGGGTGTGTCAGATGAAGTGTAAATTTGCTCCAAAAAAGTTGAGAAGTGTCTTCCCAAGTGAGAAATAATTTGAACCATGTACAATTTTCCTAATATCAACTTTTTTTCATGTTGATCATTGAATAAGATTTCTATCGATACCAATTTCATCAAAATTCAGCATTGAACGAGGAAGTTATGGCCATTTTACTGAAAATAGTCAAAACCGCCTAGGTGCGATAGCCAGGTTGACGGACCATCGAGTTTGCAATGGACCATTACCCAGCCCGTCGCAACCAAGGTAGTGATGCCCAAGTACTATGATCAGGACGAAATACCATCAAGGCTGTGACAAACCGTCGCTGAGACCTTCACATGCGACAGACGATGGGACCTTCACACTGAGGCAGAGTGGCCTATTCCTTGCCAATATGCAACGGATGATTTAATGGATCGTCGGTTTCATGACGAACCATTTCTCTAATCATTGCAACCAAGGCAGTGTGTTCTTTTGGGATCGATATGCGACGGATAATTTGAAGGACCATCAGACTTGCGTCGGACTATTGATTCGACCGTCGTAGCCCCTGATTCAATTTTTTTAAGATATTTTTAAATGGGCTCTTTTGGTTTTTTCCTACACTTTTTAGCCCCTATTTATATCCGATCAAGCTTCACAACTTCATTTCTCATCTTCAACATCAAAAACTAATGTTTCTACAAAATCAAAACCCTTCCTTCTTATTCAAGAAAAATCAAGAATCTCTCCTAGAGTCTTTATGAAAAAAGTTTCCCCAAGGTATGTAGATGTTGATTCTTGGGTCCCTTTCATCCAAGAAGCTCTAGAACCCTTTTCTAAAATTCAAAGATTTTATTTTTATGGGTTTTCATGATTTATGTGAGTTGAAAATAATGTTCCTACTATCATTGAGTTATGATTCATGTTTGTTTACAAGATTTTCAAGCTTTGAAACTAGTATGTGAAATTCATGTGATGTTCATGATAAACCACTTCAATTTGCTTGTTAGATGATGTGTTCATGTAAACTAAATATAGAAATGGTTGAATAAGCAAAGCATGCTCCCCATATGTTTGATAAAATGCTTATGTGAAGGAAATTAGAGTCATTATAACATGTTGACTGGGAAACCCCCAAATATGTGCAAACACATACATGCCAGTGTTTGTTGAAAAGCCTTACTGAATTAATTAAGACATGATAGGATGGAATTCCCCAATATATGCTCTTTGATACATGCCATGACTTATTATATGCCACGTGTTTGATGCAAGACCCTATTGAATGGAGTATGAGCCAATAGCATGTCTCCCTATATTATCATATATTTATGATTCCTAAATGCTTGAAGAGATTTTTAGTGATTAAGATGGTGAATTAATGACCGTGGTTATAATTATTCAAGGAAGATGATGTTTTACTTTTATGTTATCGAGTCTTGGGGTGTTTTTATACCCGGCAATTTAGCTGCTGTCTAGAGCTCGTGTTAATTTTCACAATAATTCTAGTTGAGCCATGATTCTCAGGACTCAGTGAGTTATAAAACTCTGTACTCTCAGACATATACAAAACTTAAGAAATCTTAATAATCTCTGTAATTCTTGTAATCTCAGTATCGCTAGTAATCTAGCCTCATTTTATTACCCAACTCAGATCTAGAAGTATTCAAATGTTTAGTTCTGACCTTTGTAGTAATCGAGTACTCTATGCAAAGCTCAGTGTCGTTCCTTTAAATAGAGAGATTCAGTAGTATTCCGTCAGATATGGAACTAAGTGAACTTAGCTTAACTCAGTCAGATGAGTCGAGAAACATGATTAGTATTAGGTTCAACTTAGTTTGTGTTCAGTTAAGAATCAGTTTACAATCTTTCAATTAGGCGTAGCAGCTAGCACCGAGTGAGGGCAGGGATGATGGCTCCTATTCAGAGAGGCATAGTTGTTAGGAGCAATCCCTAAACTCCATAACTGCATAGCCAGCACAGGATGTAGGATTCACCCATTAGGAAATTCTAGTCACCCATCAGATAGGCTTGACTATTATATTGCCTTAGGCTTGACTTCCTACGAGGGTCACCCGTCCAATAGGATTAACCAGAGAGGTATTTACCCATGTCATGGTATTAATATCTTTCCAGCTAGGGTTATAGGTTGGACCCCACCAGTTGAAATTTAGGGCATGTCGATTATGTGACTACTTTCTACAGTTGCAGTTTCAGTATCAATATTTAGAAATTAGGACTGTCAGATACAGTCATCTATCTCAGTGAGAAACTTAGATAGTTCTATTGATTCATGGACCACTCGTTAGATAGGATTGGTCCCATATAAAGTTATTTTGTATTAGATCTAGAGATAACCCATAAGATAGGCTTGATCTCAATCTCAGATTTAGTTAAGTATTCTTGTTATCAAATCTAGAGATCACCTGTCAGATAGGCTTTATCTCAGTCTCAGATTTAGTTATGTATTAATGTTATCAGATCTAAATATCACCTATTAGATAGTATTGATCTCTATCTCATACTCAGTTGAGTATTATCATTATCATATCCCGAGATCAGCCATCAAGTAGGCTTGATCTCAGTCTCAAATTTAATTGAGTATTCTTGTTATTACATCTAGAGATCACCAATTAGATAGGCTTGATCTAAGTCTCATATTCAGTTGAGTAATCTTATTATTAGATCCTGAGATCATCCATCAGATAGTCTTGATCTCAGTCTCAGATTCAGTTGAGTATTTTTGTTATCAGATCTAGAGATCACCCATCAGATAGGCTTGATCTCAGTCTCAGATTTAGTTGAGTATTTTTGTTATCAGATCTAGAGATCACCTGTTAGATAGGCTTGATCTTAATCTCAGATTCAGTTGAGTATTTTTGATATCAGGTATCGATATCACTCACTAGATAAGACTGATCTCAACTCTAGTACTCAGTTATCAGTACCAGATATTTCAGTTGTTCAGTATCTTAGGCATTAGTAGTGAGGTCAGATGGCAGTAAAGTAGTATCTGAGTATCAGTATTTTGAGTCACGATAATTTTAGTTATGCTTTGTGCATTCATGTATGTATTCTTATTCACTACTCTGTTGATTATTCAGTTAAGTAATTATTCATGCATAAGCCCTTACATTTAACCTTACCTAATCTGCATAATTGGTACATTCCCGTAGTGATATATTTGCACTATAGTGTTTTATTAGACACCATAGGTTTAGAGGCACAAGATCTAGAGTACCCTTAGTAGCTCAGTCTCAGTCAGCAGCATTAGACATAGCAGTGAGTCCTCTTCAATAAAGGATGATCCTTATTCTTACTATTATCATATCAGATTTAGTTTAATTTCAGTAGACAGAGTTAGTTGGGGACATGTTCGATCAACTCCACAGTTCATATAGTTTAGAGGCTTTTTGGACATATGTATCAGTATTCAGTTTTAAATTTTGAGTATTTTCAGATGTTTGAACCTTATGGATAGTTTCCATCATTTATTATCTATATGATGTAGTATTTAGGTACAAATATTAGTAGAGGGTTAGCTTGTGGTCCTTCGAGATCATGAGCATCATTTGACGTTTTTGTTCAAGAAACTTAGGTCGTTAAATCGACCCATCAACTATTCCCTATATTATATGACTTATAAGCATGAGTCGTATCCTAAATAGTGAGTTGGAAAACCATACACTGTCCATCTTATGACTCCATGATCCCACTAATGATCCAACCATACAATTTTTAAGGTATAGTCTTATCTAAGACAAAACCCATGGGAATTTGATACTGGACAACATATGAATAAACCCTACCACCCTACCAATGTAACATGTCCTTATGACTCATAGTGAATCACTCGTACTCAAAGTAGAAACTAGCGAATTACACACCAGTTTTGTTATATCTTCAGTCCCTAGACCTGTAACGGTATCATACGACTCACATGATGAGTCATCAATAGGGTAGTAATCTCAAAGCTGAAAATTTTTAAAAGACCAAAATCTAGGATATTTTATAAGTATAATTTGTAACTTAAACCCCTTCTTCTTCAACATTATTTACTTTAACTCATCGCATCTCATTACTCCCCAACTTATCAACACAAACTCAATAATTCCTTACATACCCACCATATCTATCTGTTGTTTGAAACCACTCACCAATATTTATGTCATGCACCAAATACAGTGATAAGCATATCTCTACCTTCTTTTTATGTATCCACGTTTAAATTGGCATTTAAGTAAGTCCACTTCATCTCTTTTTAATATCTGGAACCATTATGAAGGAATGAATGGTGGTGCGCTCTTATGTAGCTTATTACTTGAGTTTTGTTTGTAAATTAAGTGGGTGATGTTATGTTGTGTGCTGAAAGGTTATATTCATGGAATTTGTTGTTCTTATTACGGTGAGATTAAAATTTAACGAACGGGCATAAGTTTGATGAATTTTTGGGGATATCTTGAGTACCCATACTATTTACAATGGTATTAAAATTATGATGCCCCCATATGTCTGATAAAAGTCCCAAGTGAACATTTCGCCAATGTCTATTCGATTTTCATGATAGGATTTCTATTGAGAGATATATTTGGTATTTTGTTTGTTTACATTAATGTTTGGCATGCTTACTAATGAAGTTGTGTTCATTGTTATGAGTTGATGAGATTCGTTATGTCCAAATCATGGTGATATGTGGTCATGTGCTTGTGTGATTTGTTGGGATGCATTTGAATTAAAAATTAGGGATGAAGTTTCCATAAACTAGAGTAATTGAAATGCATGATTTGGCCCAATAATAAATTCGGTGATGTCATTCCTAAGGGTAAATCATTATTTTGGTTATTTATAATGGTTGTGGTTAATTCTAGTTGATAATATAAACTTTGTGGTGTGATATTGTGCTTAATGTTGTAGCGGATATTAATTTCTCATGTTTTCGGTCTATGTTTCTTAACATTCAGATTTGTAGATTTTGACACTTGTTTGTGTCCTTTAAAATGATATAGTAGCTTGGTAAAGAACCCATAGTCTTACAAAGTTGAAACTATTGCTTATTTAGGGTCTTTATGGAATGCACACCTTGTTTCAAGCCAATATAAAAAATTAAAATCATTGTTAAAATATGATGGTTACCAAATATTTGAGCTTTGCCTCCACAAAGTCCTATATGCATCAGCAAATAGAAGTTCTAACCAAGAAAATCAATTTTTTTCCACAACTATTATTTCAGTCTCATTTTGAAGTTTGCATCCACAAATTAGGTGCAAACTTCAATTTTTTAAACTTGTTCCCACTATTCTCCATTTTTAACATGTTTGCATCTTTAAATGTTGGTTTTTATTAACAAACTAGTGTTTGTGGTATGCTTACCCACTTTTTAGCATTTGTTTGCCCATATATATGTTCTTTCAGGTCTTCTAACTTGCCATTCCTTTATTTTAGCATAGTATTTCTTTTCTTGTAGAACATATAAAATCCAAATATATATTTTACCTTTGTAGCTTTGTTTGGTGGTTTTTTTCATTTCAGAGATGAATCCTAGATGACCAATGCCTCGTGCAACCAAGAAAGATATGGCCAAGGATAAGTATAAGGCCACCACTTCTAAGATATCAAAGCCAACTTTTTTCCATGATGATGATTTTTTTGAACCCAATCTTTAAGCGGCTTTTCAAATTTCAAATAGGGTGTAGACAAGCAAGTTATTCAGGGGTTAAAAAAATTAATATTGAGGGAAAGAGAACTTGTGGTTTAAATAAAGAAAAGTTATTCAGTATGATAGGACTCCCAAACCATTTCCTGAATCAAATAGAACAAGTTGATTAGTGTGGGTGGCACAAAATTAATTTACTTAACCTATTTCGATTCTATCTCCTATAGGTTGTTAGGGAGTTCTACTCTTCTTTCTATGTTCTTTATAGAAAACATAAGTACAAAGAAGAAGTAGATAAAAAACCTTGCATGCCTAGTGTTATTGTGAGAGGGGTTGAGGTGCCATGCACCCCGAAGGCCATCAACAAAAAATTACATTGAGGAGCCTTTTGTGCTCAACACTAAATATAAGGAGTGTTTGGCAAATGGAGGCAATCAGTTTTCTTAGCTTGCATAAATTATAGACAATGGACTTCCTCTATGGGCTAGTAGTTGACGTCAAACCTGGAGGCATGATCTCATTATTCAATACAAACAATGGCTCGAGTTTGTGTTTTCTAGGTTACTTCCATCAATCATAATCATAAAATTTCTACTTAGAAGGCACATTTAGTGGCTTGCATTGTGTGTACTGTGCATATTAATGTTGGGGAGATAATTGCCTTATGATAAAAAAGATTGCAAAACAACATGTAACATTATTACCTTTACTTCTATGATATCTGAGTTATGTTAAAAGACAAGATGACATTCTTTCTTATGATTGAACGAAAGATGTCTTGTGCCAAGGTAATATATTACCAATAGCCAAGATGATACAAATCTTGTGAGGAAGAATAGAAAATTTTTTGAGGAGTCTAGTTCATCCATTAGTGAGTTACCTAATCATAAATGTTTTGAACCAATCCTCAGATATCATCTTCACCGGCTACGTAGACCATGACTATTAGGGATAATCCATATATTAATCCCTAACTCTCACAACCTCTTTCTGTAACTACACAACCTCCTAAGTGTCCCATCTCAAAAATCCAACGGTCATGATGGGACTTGTCGTAGCAAAAGCCTTGAAAAGTAATTCAATCACCCAAACTGATATGAAATGAGAGAAACGACACCAAAACCCAAAGTTGAACCTCACATATACAATAATGGCAAAAAATACATAGCAATGATAGCCTAAATCACCCAAAAATCCAGTGTCAAAGTGTAAGAACGAACTAAATACATCTCGAAGACAAAATATGCAACTGACAGTTCAAAAAGGAACATAACCTATTGATGAATATAAAAGAAGACATAAACTAGCTATGAAGGGTTACAATATCAACTCTTGAGGCATAGAGCGACCGCTACCTCAAAAATTCTCCAGGCATCGCCCAAAATCAAATATCATATCGCACACTTGTACTAGTATCTGCACCAAAAGGCCATAGTAGGGATGAGTACTGTCCACTTATAATCAGTAGGTATCACAGGTTGATTGAGTAAAGTAGAAAATAAAGTATATAAACACAAAATAAGGGTACATTACCACAAAATAATAACTGCATAAGCCCCCACATGGGCACATAATTAGACACACACATTTTCCATGATACTACCCCAAACCCATAGCATGCTTTTACATCGATATTGGCTAACCAACCCAGACTAAAGAAACTTCTGCCATAACCTACCTCAAAAGAATAAACACAGTAGAAAAGCCTTTAATCATGAAGCCTTTCCCATATGAACATCCTCAAAATAAAAAAAAACATATATATATATATTGACACGATGCATCAAAGAAAAGCCAGTGATACATATATTGGCCACTTTTTAATTCGGGTCAAAATGGACCCTCAAAAGAATTTTAGTTCATAATTGTATTCCCCATGATAAAGAAGCCATAGAGGAAAACCAAAGGGAAAATGGGTTGAAATTTGGTTTAAAATAAAGTAATACTAATCTAGGTCTTCCTATCCAAAATCCTTAAATTTTGCTTTTGAATAGAGTTTTAACAACTTTTAAATGACAAGAATAAAAGATATATAATTGAAATTAGGATAAGGAGATTAGCCAAGCTTGAAAATTGAAGAAATTAAACTCTAAAACCCAAAGCTCAATGTCTCAAAAATGGTGGAAAACAAGAAAAAGCAGTATATAAAGTATTGAGGCATCGATTAAGAAAACATTAGGGCCAATTTAGCAAGACACATGAAGGCTAGGCCCTTTCACTTAAGCAGATCCCTAACCACTTAAGCAGCCTTGGTTTAAGCAGAAAGGCATCAATAAAGCGGTACCCAAAATGGTTTGACCTTAAGTGACTAGTTGGCCGTTTAAGTGGTCCATCACTTAAGAAGCCAAAAGAACACTAAAGCAAAGGCACCAGTTGGGTGCATTAGCTAAAGACTTAGTAAATTCCAAGTCTCCATTGACCCTTGGAATCCATCGTAAATCTTAAGAAAAATATAAAGAAATGCTACCTATAACTCCTTGAATCTGATACCCAAAATGCTACACGGTGCTCTTGAACCAGAAGGACCACAAGCTAACCCATGACTGATACCTGTGCCTAAAGATGGCATAATATACTATATAAATATGGAAATACCAGGTTTCAACATGCCATGAGGTTCAAAATTGATAATCATCAAATAAAACAAAATTTGAATAATGTGGTATGAAAATACCAAAACCAAAACAATATCTGAAAATATCTAGTCTAAAAACATTGTAGTCTGAAAGCCTCTAAACTATCTGAATAAGGAGTTGATGGGACATGTCCCTAATTAACTCCAACTACTAAAATAAACTAAGTAACGAAGAAATAAAGTAATGATCATGTCCTCAAAGAATGAGGACTCACTGCAAAATCTGACTGATGAAACTAGAATGCTACTGATGCTCTGAATCTCGTCCTTCTGGACCTATAGTATAAAACACCATATCGCAAATGCATCAGTATATTTGAATGTACTGGTATGCAAGTGAGGTAGGCTAAATACAAAGGGTTCAAATGCATAAACAATACAAACTAACTAAATAATATAAGTATGAGAATACATGCATGAATAAATGATTATGACTGAATTTGTGATGGTACTGACTACTTAGTCTGATTACTGATAACATGAGGCACTGATAACTGAAGTAACTAATATTGAGTGACTGTATCTGAAAGACTAAGTTTTGATGGAACTAACTGAGTTCCATATTGTTCTTAGTTAACTGTATCTAATAGTCCTAAAATTTTGAAGAACTATCTGAGTTCTATTATTGAGACTGAGTCTGAAGTTATAACTGTGGGAAGTAGTCATCTAATTGACATGCCCTAAATAAGGCAATATAGCAAGGTTAGGGTTAAATCTGTAACCCCAATTGGAAGGTTGTCAATACCACACCACTGGTAAGATAAGTTATGGGTAACACTCATCTAATAGTATCCCTAAAAGAGAATGGTGGGACCCTCCTCTGGCAGTGTTTATCCACCTCATCAACCCTTATCTGTCAGTGTTGATGTCTCAACCTATGATAGCTATATAGTTCAATAATGGAAGGATTACTTGTAAGGATCTCACCCTCAACTGTCAGTGTGAGTCCTCATCCTTGGGTTCACGTAGTGCTAAATCCTACTCCAATCTAAATAGACAATGAACAAGATTAACTGAACTTAACTGGACTAAGTTTATTGAGTTCCGTTGGTTGTCGGAATACTACTAAAATTGCTGAAGTATTGAGCTTTCTGAGATCACTGGGATTACTGAGTTTACAAAGTTTTCCTGAGTCACATGACTGACTGAATTCTACTGAACATGGATTGACTGAGGATATCATGAAAATATGACACTGGCTCTAGGAATTCAGCTAGATTGTTGGGTATTAAATACCCCTAGGACTCGATAGCATAATATGTAAATCATGACATAAATCCTAAAGCACAACAATGGCTACAAACATATCCATAATAAATTAACTATGACATTTCACCAAACACTTGACATGCATAAACTTGTATATGACTGGGGATTTCATATTATCATACTAGTATGGCACTTTTCCTTTCCATAGGCATCTAATCAAACATATAGTGAGCATAGTATATGTAGACAACATTATGCAACAAGTAAACATCATGATTCAGTTCTAATTTCACCATTCAAGGGTTTAATCATGGGTTTACATGAATCTACACTTATAATAATTAATTCCACTTAAAATTTATCACCAAAAATGGATTAGAATCCAATTGGTCATTATCAACATGAAGAAAACCAAACCCAATATCAAATTCATGAAAATCCATATAATTGAACTTTGAAAAGAGATTTTCGGGCTTCATGGACGAAAGGAGTCCATGAATGAACAATATGCATACCTTAGAAAGGAAACCTTGAAAGTTCTTGGAGTTCTTGAATGGATTTCTTAAGACTAACCTTGATTCCTGAGAGCTAGAGTTTTTTGTCTTGAGAGAGAGCAATTCAATTTTTGGAAAAATAGAGTGAATAATGATATCCTTAGGTCATGTAGGGTTAAATTTCATGTTTAATGCTGAACTAAAATCATAGAAAAACACCCATTTAACCCTAAACGCGTCTTTTAATTTTTCTGAAAATTTTCCGACCTGGACCCCTAGCGCGGCAAGGCGCTAGCGCGCTGTGTCACTGGAATTTGACAACTGGGAAATTGGATGATGGCGCGATGCAAAGCTATTGCATTGCCAGTTTTTTTGTGACCTAGAAGTTTGTCACGGCATGGAGACATCGTGGATATTCACTAGAAAAAGAACAATTGGGATTTAGGAGCCCTCCGTGATGCGGTGAAATAGTGGATTCTTACTGGAAACTGAAAAATGTCATTTTGGCTTATGGCGCGACACACCAATGGCTAAAATGATGGTGTTTTATGACTCAATCTTTAAATTGCCATAACTTCTTACCCAATTATCAAATTTAGGTAAATTTAGTATCGATAAAAAGCTTATTTTATTTTCTAAGCAACAAAAAGTCAAAATCTTAAAAATTCTACACATATAAAAGTATATTCCTTTTTAAAGAATGTCTTTAACATCTTCAGGACGAATTTAAGCTAGGTAGAAGTATGGGGTATTACAATATCTCCCCCTTAGGATTATTCATCCTTGAATAAAACTAACTGAGATAGGAGAAATGATAGACTGAAGTACATACTGAACATGAGCATTTGAAACATGATTTCATGACTGATATAACTAATAAGCTAAATGTGTTATGCTGACTATTCATAACTGATGCATGAATAATGGATTTATGACTTCATGACTGAATTACTAATAAGATGAGTTTCTCATCAAACTGAACATGTATATCTGATGCATGAATATCTGACTGAACTGATACATGAATGCATGAATGACTATACAATGGTAATTGACACCAAGTTTATAATAGAATTCTGAACATGAACTGGACACCAAGTTGTAACTGAAATCTGAACATGAAACTGAAAGGCTTAAGGAAAGTTGTTACCTTTGGCTGAGTATGAATTAGCGGAGAAAAGGTGAGGATACTTGGTATGCATGTTTGCTTATGCTTCCCAAGTAGCTCCCTCAACGGATTGATTCTGCCAAAGGACTTTGACTAGAGGGACTCCTTTGTTCCTCAGTCTGCGAGCCTGATAGTCAAGAATCTCGATCGAAATCTCTTCAAAAGAGAGGTTGTTCTGAATATCTATGCTCTGAATAGGGACTAAAACTATAGGGTCACCTATGAACTTCTTGAGCAAAGAGACATGGAAGATTGGATGAATTTAGGCTAGATCTAAAGGTAATTCGAGCTCATATGCTACTTTATCAAAGCGACTGAGAATTTTGAAGGGACCGACATATTAGGGACTGAGCTTTCCTATCTTTCCAAATCTTTTCACTCCGTTCATAGGAGATATCTTTAGATAAACATAGTAACCAATCTCAAACTTGAGATCTTTTTTGTGCATATTTGCATAAGACTTCTGTTGGCTCTAAGTAGCCTGAAGTCTTTCTCTGATCAACTGGACTTTTTCTAAGGCATTTAATACTAAGTTAGGCCCTATAACTGAGGCCTCACTAACTTTGAACCAACCGACTGGAGATATGCACCTCCTATAATAGAGAGCTTTTAATAGAGCCATCTTAATACTGGAATGATAGTAGTTGTTGTATAAAAACTCAATCAAAAGCAACTGTTCATCCCAACTACCCTTGAAATCAATTACACAAGCTCGTAGCATATCTTCTAATGTCTGAATGGTCCTTTCTTCTTAACCATCTTTCTGAGGATGGAAGGTTGTACAGAGATGAACTTGGATACCAAAACTCTTTTAGAATGCTTTCCAGAAATGAGAGGTGAACTGGGTACCTTTATCTGAGATAATAGATAATGAAACACCATAAAATATGACCAACTCTTTGATGTAGAGTTTGGCGTAATCCTCGGCTGAATAAGAGGTATGGACTGGAAAAAAATAAGGTGATTTGGTCATCTTGTATACAATGAACAAAACTGAATCATGTTGATAATGATTATGAGGAAAACGCATCACGAAGTCCGTGTTCACTTTTTCCCACTTCTAAGTAGGAATATTGAACTCTTGCATGGACCTACTAGGCTTTTGTTGCTCTATCTTAACCTGCTGACATGTAGAGCACTTAGCTACAAACTCTGCCATATCTCTCTTTATCCTACTCAACCACTAAATCTTCGTAAGTCGCAGTACATCTTTGTGGCCCCTGGATGAATATAGTAGCGCGCACCATGTGCTTCTGCAATAATTCACTACCTCAAGTCATCTACACCTAGAATACACAGAAGCCCATGAAAATGCAATCCACCATCTCCCCCTTGGGAGAAAACCTCAACCTTCTAATCCTTGATAGACTCTTTTAACTTGACTAGACTGGGATTTCTATCTTGCTATTCTTTCACCTCAAAAACTAGAGATAATTCTGAACCCATATATCACCCTCCTCTATATCGACTAAGCAAACACCTAGTCTGGAAAGCTGATGGACTTCCTGAGCTAACTTCTTCTTAATGTTCTCAACATGAGCAATACTACCCATACGCAGTCTACTGAGAGCATCGGCCACTACGTTGTCCTTGCCTGGATAATAAAGGACACTCATGTCATAATCTGTTAAGAGCTCTAACCACTTTCTCTGATGAAGATTGAGAAATTTCTAAGAAAATAAATGCTGAAGGATCATACGATATGTGAACATATCTATATGAAATCCACATAAATAATGCCTCCAAATCTTTAAGGTAAATACTATGGTTGTTAACTCAAGATCATGAGTAGGATCATTTTTGTCGTGGGGTTTAAGTTATCTCGAGGCGCAGGCTATGACCTTACCATGTTGCATGAGGACACAACCCAAACCTACTCTGGATGCATTACCATATACTATGAAACTATCTGAACCATCCGAAAGAGAAAAAATTGGAGCTAAGGTAAGTCAAGTCTTCAATGCCAAAGACTATTTCCTTTTCGGGAGGAATTCCAGGATGATATTTGGGAAAGACGTCTGAATATTCACTAACAATTCGGACTAATTCAAGACTGGGACTTTTGGAACTAGAATACTCGACACGAATAAGCTGATAGACACATCCCTTAGACATCTTTTTCTGTGCCCATAGGTAAGAAATAAGTCGACCTCTAAAAGCTAAATTATTACCCCTCCATTCTAGGACAGGTTCATTCGAAAAATAGAACTGAACTATTTTGTTTCTGCAGCCCACTATGGCACAGCAGGAATGAAGCCAATCTATGTCGAGGATGACATCAAAATCAGTCATCTCTAATTACTAAGTATGCTGAGGTGACTTTTTGAAATTCCATAACCAGGAAGTTCCTGCATACCCATTAGGCTATGATGGTTTTACCCACTGGGGTAGATATTAAGAATGGATCTGCTAGAATTTTGGGACTGACTCTAAAATAAACTTCTATATAAGGAGTAACAAAAGACAAGAAAGCTGCTGGATCTAGCAAAGCATAAGCATGCAAGTAAAAGATCGGTAACATACTAAAAACTACATCAGGAGAATTTTTTAGATCATGCTGGGACAGGAGAGCATAAAGTCTATTTGGGCGTTGCCCACTAGTATCATTGGAAGTGCTACCTTATTGATTTGGGCGACCGGACTGGGCTAAGAAATAGCTCTGGTGACCCTGATAACCTAACTGGGGACAATATCTGACTCTGTGTCCTGGCTTGCCATATCTGAAATACACATCATTGCCAGTTCTACAAACTCCCTTGTGATTCTTACCATAAGTCTGACAAAGAGGATTTGTTCGTGCACTGCTAACACTGCCCTATGATTTAGAGCCTAGCACCCTATCTCTGCTAGCCTCCCTGATCTTAGGGACTAGAGCACTGGCTGAGTAAGGAGCTAAAATGGATGACTTAGGAAAGAACTGAGAATGGTAACCACCCTCTGACTTAGGCTGAGAAAATTTGAAATAACCTATCATTGCTCTTTTATTCTTCCTCTCTTTCATCTTAATCTTTTGCTCTTCTACCTACTTAGCATGGGTTATGAGCATGCCTATGTTTATTTCACTATTTAACATCGCAGACCTGCACTCATTGATCATACTATCATTTACCCCAGAATTAAACTTACTGATCTTGGCCCTATTATCTGCTACCATAAGAGGAGCATATCTGTATAATTGAGTAAACTTAAGAGAAAGTTGCCCTACTTGAGGTTGATAAATTCTAACACCTTAGCTTTCTTCAACTCTTGGGGAAAGAATTAATCTAAGAATGCAGCAACAAACTCCTCCCACTCAATAGGCCCTGCATCAACTGACCTCTTTAACTACCACTGTTTGAACTAAATGTGAGCAACATCCTGTAACTGATATAGAGCTAGCTCAGCACTCTCACTAGAATTAACTCCCATTATGTCCGTAACCTTCAGAAATTAGTCTAGGAACTCTTGAGGATCGTCTTCTAACTTAGACCCAAAAAAGTATGGAGGATTCATTCAGGTGAAGTCCCAAATCCTAGCTGTAGCTGCATTGGCCACTAGGTTGGTTGGAACGATAGCTTGTCGTTCATTTTGAGAAGCAACTGAATTAGAAAGAGAGGTGAATATAGCTCTGAACTCTGCATGGGAAATGTATTCGTCCAAAGGATCTGCTTGGATGGGCTGAGGGGCTGACTAATTTCATTTATTATTTTAGGAGGCATGTTCTATAGGAGAAAGGAAGAAATGGATTAGACTGAGAGTGAAATTTGAGCTTACGCTCACTTGCACGACCTGAATACTGAAAGAAGGAAAACTATTCCTTAAACATATCATAGCCTCTTGCACATAAATGTGGCATGCAACACACCCATGTACAAGACTCTACTAGATGTGGCTATCAGAGATCCTAGGACTCTATTAAATCTGGCTCTAATACCAAGTTTGTAAAGCCCCAAATTTGGTACTCGAAATGCTACACGGTGCTCATGACCCCGAAGGACCACAAGCTAACTAGGTCTGATATGTGTGCCTGAACACTGCATAATATACTGAATAAATGCAAAAATAGTATGTGGAACCATGCCATAAGGAACAAAACTGATAATCATCTAATAAAACCATATTTGAATAATGTGGTATGACAATACCAAAAACGAAACAATGTTTGAAAACTTCTAGTCTGAAAATACTATAGTCTAAAAGTCTATAAACTATCTGAATAAGGAGTTGATGGGACATGTCCCCAACTAACTCCAACTACTGGAATAAACTAAGTAATGAAGAAATAAAGTAATGATCATGACCTCGAAGGATGAGGACTCACTGCTAACTCTGACTGCTGAAACCGAAATGCTACTGATGCTCTGGAGCTCATGCTTTTGGACCTATTGTATAAAACACCATAGCGCAAATCCGTCAGTACATTTGAATGTACTGGTAAGGAAGTTAGGTATTCTAAATAAAAAGGGTTCAAAGGCATGAACAATGCTAATGGACTGAATAACATGATCATGAGAATATATGCATGAATAAGTGATTGTGACTAAATTCGTGATGGTACTGACTACTGAGTCTGATTACTGATAACATGAGGCATTGATAACGGATATAACTAATACTGGGCATATGTATCTAACAGTCTATGTTCTAATGGAACTAATTGAGTTTCATACTTTTCTAAGTTGACTTTATCTGAGAGTCCTAAAATTTTTAAGAAGTATCTGCGTTCTATTACTGAGACTGAGTCTGAAGTTGTAACTATGGGAAGTAGTTATCTTACTGACATGCCCTAAATAAAGCAATATAGCTAGGTTGGGGTCCAATATGTCACCCCAATTAGAAGGGTGTCAATACCGAGCCACTGTTAAAGACAAGGTGTGGGTGACCCTCATTTGACAGTGTCCCCAAAAGATAATGGTGGGACCCTCCTCTGTTAGTGTTTATCCACCTCATCAACCCTAAGCTATCAGTGTTGGTGTCTCAACTTATGATGACTACATAGTTCTAGAATGCAAGTTTTACTTCTAAGGGCCACACCCTCAACTGTCAGGGTGTGTCCTCATCCTTGGGTTAACTCGGTGCTAAATTCTACTCCTATCTGAATAGACACTAAAAAAGATTAACTTAACAGAGTTGATTGAGTTTTGTTGATTAATGTATTACTACTGAGATTACTGAAGTACTAAGCTTTTTGAGATTAATGAAGTACTGGGCTTTTTGAGATTACTGGGATTGCTGAGTTCACTGAATTTTCATGAGTCACATGACTAACTGAATTTTATTGAACATGGCTTGACTGAGGATATCGTGAAAATATGACACTTGTTCTAGGCATGCAGTTAAATTTTCATGTATTAAATACCCCTAGGACTCAATAGCATTATATGTAAATCATGACATAAATCCTAAAGCACAACAATGGCTACGAACATATTCATAATAAATTAACTATGACATTTCACCAAACACTTGACATGCATGAACTTGTATATGACTGGGGATTTCATATTATCATACTAGTATGGCACTTTTCCTTCCCATAGGCATCTCATCAAACATATAGTGAGCATAGTATAAGTAGACAACATTATGCAACAAGTAAACATCATGATTCAGTTCTAATTTCACCATTCAAGGGTTTAATCATGGGTTTACATGAATCTACACTTATAATAATTAATTCCACTTAAAATTTATCACCAAACATGGATTAGAATTCCATTGGTTATTATCAACATGAAAAGCAATCCCAATATAAAATTCATAAAAATCCATATACTTGAACTTTGAAAAGAGATTCTTGGGCTTCATGCATGAAAGGAGTCCATGAATGAACACTATACATACCTTAGAAAGGAAACCTTGAATGTTCTTGGAGTTTTTGAATAGATTTCTTAAGACTGACCATGATTCTTGAGAGCTAGGGTTTCTTTCCTTGAGAGAGAATAATTCAGTTTGGGAAAAATAGAGTAAATAATGGTATCCTTAGGTCTTGTACAGTTAAATTTTGTGTTTAAAACTGAATTAAAATCATGGGAAAAGACCCATTTAACCCTGGACATATCTTGTGCTTTTTGCGAAAATTACCGACCTGGTCCCCTAGCGCGATGCGGCGCTAGCCTGCCGTGTCACTGAAATTTGACTACTGGAAAATTGGATGACGACGCGATGAAGAGCCATCGTGTTGCCACTTTGTTTACAACCTAGAAGTTTGGCGCGACGTGGAGACATCGCAGAGATTCACTGGAAAAAGGATAACTGGGATTTTGGAGCCCTCCGCGATGTGGTGAAATCGTGGAGTCATACTGGAAACTGACAAACGTCATTTTGTCTTATGGCGCGATAGACCACTGGCTGAAATGATGGTGTTTTATGACTGAAACATTATATTGCCATAACTTCATACCCGGTTATCGGATTTAGCCGAATTTAGTATCGATAGAAAGCTTATTCAATTTCCCACACAACAAAAAGTCAAATTCTTGAAAATTCCACATATATAAAAGTGTATTCATCTTTAAAGAATGTTTCGAACATCTTCAGGACGAATTTAAGCTACGTAGAAGTACCGGGTATTACACTACCCTATAATATTAGATGTTCTAAATTCAATGGTGATATAATATTTTTGAAAGAAAATTGTTTTCAAAAAATTGACCCCCAAGACCTAATTCACAATTTTTCCAAACAAAGGGTCAAAATAAGATGCATAAGCCATAAAATCAGACCAACCGTGTTACCAACCTAATATCGATGTTCTAACTCTGCTGGCATAGTTCATTTTTCCATGTGATGTACAAAATAATAAATGTTGATCAAAGTGAACTAGTAAACCTTTCGATCACCAAACACTACAAACTCACAAAAATCACACCGAAATGTATTAGGATCCACACCAATCATCACCACACTCCAAAAATATTATGAAACAACTATGGGGAGCGGTAAAATTATATTGTCAAATCATATAGAAATAAAAATTCCCCAAAAATCAAATCCTTGTATCATCCAGCACTAAGAATCTAGTTCATCCTCAAACTATAGGTAATGAAAGTACCTGAATAAGTGAAAAGTTGGGGATGAGTACCACACATATAAGAATCAACCTAAAAAATAGCCTCATCCACAGGTCAATGTTATCACTAGACTTTCAGCACAGGAATATCTCTAGAATGCAACCATCTAATATCTCTGCCTAGATTAGAGATGAGCTTCTTAACAAAGGACAAACTCTCATCCAATTGAATTGAATTCCATTGAATGACATGAGACTCATGTGAAATATAACACCAAAAGCATGGAAACATGAAAAACTAGATGGATAGCTGATAAATCTGGGGGCAATGCTAACTCATAAGCCACATACCTAATAGTACAAAGAATCTCAAAAGGTCCAAACATACCTGGGGCTATGTTTACCCCACTTCCCAAACTTCATCTCACTCTTCATGAGAGACACATAAAGGAGGTCTCGATCACCAATACTAAATCTCAAGGCAGGAAGTCTGTGATCTATATAGCACTTTTATCTACCCTAATCCTCTCGAAGTCTATCTTAAATAACCCAATTCTATCCAAAAACTCATGAAACAAGTCAATACCTCAAGGTCTAATCTAAGAAACCTTAAACCAACCTACTGAAGAGCAGTAATACATGCCATACAAAGCCTCGAAGTGAGACATATAATACAAGAATGGTAGGAAAATCTGCCAAGTCTAGATGTTGCTCCTACTAACCTCCAATGTCCATGAGATAAGCGTGAAGCATATCCTCCAAAACCTTGATAGTCTGCTCTGATTGATCGCTAGTCTGCGGTGAAATGTTCTACTAAGATCAACTTAGGTACCCATCTCCTCCTGAAAAGTCTTCCAAAAGTTGAGAGGTGAAGACTGAACCTACCTCTTAGCTTTGAATGAAACCTGAATAAGAATAAAATAAGAAGATTTGGTCAATCGATGCATGATGAACCAAACACTATAAAAAACATCAGAAGTATGAGGTAATCCAGTCATGAAGTCCATAATGAACTATTCCGATTTCCGTAAGGGAATGGGTAAACTCTAAATCAAACCACCAGGCCTCAAATGCTGGACCTTCACCTACTCGGAACATAGGCAGCATTATACTAAATTTGTTGCATCTTTTCTTACACTAACCCACTAGTAGTGTTGTCTTAATTATAATACATCTTAGTCACTCTCGGATGATTGGAATATCTAGAACAATGATCCTCCTCTAAAATCAATCATACCCAATCACCCTAAAATCAATCACACCTAATCACCCACTCTCGGTACATAAGCTTGCCCCTAATCCTCAAAATACAATCTGAATCAAGATAAGCTTCCTTATAGTATCAACCAACACCTTATCTCAAGTCATTATCAATCTAATATTGTCTAACTTAAGAGACTGAATTTTTCCCATAAACGAAGACCTAGCCTCCACAAATGCCAAGACATATCCAGGTCTCCAAATATTAAGTCTGACCATCTATTTAGTCAAAGGATGAACCTCTAACACCAAAGTCCTCTCCTTATTCAAAATATGTGCTAAGCGACCCATATTAGTCGAATTCTGGATCAAGGCATCTGCGACCACAATAGCAGATGATAGAGAAAAGTCTGGTCATGATCCTTAAAAAACGTAATCTAATGGTGTTGCCTCATATTAGGATATAGCTGGGTAAAGAAATACTGAACACTATGGTGATCTAAGAAGATCTCACAACATACCCCATAGAAGTAGTGCATTCACAACTTCAAAGAAAATACAACCACACAGAACTTCTAATCATAGGTAGGGTAATATCTCTTATGGGACCTTAATTAAAGAGAAGAATGCACAACTACCTTACCTTCTGGCATTAATTTAACAGCTAACCCAACAGTAGTTGCAATACAAAAGATGGTAAAACCCACACCCTACATGGGCAAACTTAAGATAGGAGTTAAAGTCAACAAATCCTTGAGCTTTTGAAAGATCACCCCAGAAGCCTCAAAGTCAACCTAGTCAATAGAGCCCTAATAAATGAAAAGCCCTTAAGAAAGCACCGATAGTAACCTTTTTAACCAATAAAACTCTTAATCTCAATAGGAGAAAAAGGGTTATCCTAATCACGAACTGCTGTAATCTTGGTTGGATCAACCATAATACCATCTGTGGTCACCATATAACCTAAGAAAGAAAGAAATTCCAATGAAAACTGACCCTTGGAGAACTTAGCATACAACCCCACATCCCTTAATCTTTGAAGTACAATATGTAAATACTCTACATAATTAACCATATTCTTTGAGTAAACTAAGATATTATCTATAATTACATGACAAAAAGTTGAGATACGATCAACATATCCAGTTCATAAATCCCATGAATGCGGCTGGTGCATTAGTCAACCTAAATAACATTACCAAGAACTGATAATGATTGTATCAAGTCAAAAAAGTTACGTTCAAAATATTTGAAGCTCTAATCCTCAATTAGTGATATCCAAACCTTAACTAAATCATTTCAAACACTAAATCATCAAAAAAATTATCCATTTAGGAAACAAATACTTATTCTTAACCATCACCTTGTTTAGTTGTCGATAACTAATACACATATGCATAGACCAATAATTTTTCTTCACAAAAAAGACAGGCCACCTTAAGGTAAAACACTAGATTAGATAAAACCCTTATTCAACAACTCCTATAACTAATCATTCAAATCCTTCAACTTTGTTAGGACCATCTTATATGGAGGAATAGAAATGGACATGGTACTCAGCTCAACATCAGTATCAAAGACAATATCACAAACCATAGGCAAACTAGGTAAATTCATATAGAAAATATCCATGATCTCACAAACAATATGAATGAAATACAAAAATCCCATAAAGCAACACTAGTACCATGAATATGAGCCAAATAAGACAAATATCCCCTCTTAACCTGGCAATAAGCCTGAAGAAAAGATATCTATCTTGGGACCAGAATTAAGAACACTCTTCCAAGCTATACTCGACATGTACATCGAAGCTAATGTAATAGTCCTAGCATAACGGATCAGGACAACATGACAAACAGCTAACCAATTAAAACTCAAGATAACATACAAGACTACCATACCCAGGATAATAGATATACACAAGTCTCATCCCCAGCAAATGACATAATACAACACTGGTGCACCAGAACAACCATTAAAGAGTCTCTTGAGAGGGTAAACATATAGATAGGCACATCAACAGGTTTATTAGAAAAATTAAAGCCTGAAGTAAACTATACAGACACATAGAATAAAGTCGACCCCAGAACAAATAAATAAAAATTGAAATCTGAAGTAAATAGGTACGATACTTGTGATGAAAGAATTCAAAACCTCTACCTCTAATCTAGCAGGTAGAGCATTGTATATTCACATCTCCCATATGATTGAGTGGTCCTGTGACCACCACTATGGGAACCAATGCCTCTACCTCATGTACCCCTAGTAATACCATTACCTCTCTGAAGAACACCTCTCATAGATGATATAGGAGTAGGACTGAATACACGATTAGGATAGTTCTTGGCCAGATGGCCAACCTTATCACACATAAAGTAAACTTTATGGCTCGACTTAATGAAATAAGGTATAGCTGAGCTAGAATAACTAATATTCAATACTGAACTATAAAACCCACTCCAAGAACTTTACAAGGCTACCTACATTGGTATACCATGATAACCATAGAATTCTCTAGAATCTCTACCTCAAGGAGTGTGACCTATAAATTTTCCCTGATGGTGCACCCTCTTGGCGCTTCCTTAGACACCCTTAGAATAAACTTAATCATCTTAGTGTGATCTATTATTGTCTGAAATAATGACCCTTATACTACCATCAAGGAAGTAGCTAGATGAAATGAAACATCTCACCCCTTCATAAACTTCTGAATCTTTTTTGACACAATAGCAACACTGGCATAAAAATATATTGACAAAGCTTTAAAATGTGTCTCATACTTTCAAATAATTATAGGGCCTTGGTCCAAGTGATCAAACTTATATTTTCGCTTATACCTCAAACCAAAAGGCACAAACTTGTCCAAAAAACACTCAGTAAACTAATCCTATGTCATGTTTGGGGAACCAAGAGGTTTGAAACTAATAACTGACCTCCATCAACCCCTAGTTATACCTCTTAATAGATAAATAGTAAATGTACCACCATACGACTCGAGCAATCTAAGATTATGAAATTTTTTGATATAATAAATCAAGAACTCATAGGCATCTTCTTCTAAAACACCATTGAACTTGGGTAAAATCAACTGAGTGAATCTTTTAAACCTTATTTGATCCTCAAAATACATAACTGTACTCATAATTATAGGAGACATAGTGAATATTACTTGCCTATATCCCACCTGAAGGTTAACATAGATAAAGGTTAAACCCCTAATATAATAGCACCATACTTGAATACACGCAGTGAAGGAGGAATAACACTCAGGGTCTATGGAGTACCATAAGAAACTATTGGTACTACTGGGGGATCCATATTGGAACTTAGATAAACACCAAGAACACTCAATGGATCATACTCCAAATATGTCATTAAATGAATCAATAATACCTCAATGTTTAGGGTAGAATAACTTTGTTAGACCTTAGTAAGTCCCATATCTCTAGCATTCTTAAACTGAGGCTCCGAGGAGATCACCTAGTGCTATCTCTAGAATCGATAGGTCCTTGAAGCCATCCACTACTGCGAGTCTTATCCATGACTCAAAATATGATTCTTAGACTAGGCTCTTTCCTCAGATAATAGCTATGTATCTCTAGCCTCACTATGCATAAAAGAGTTAAACTCAATTTAGAATAATGGTTATGGAAAAACTAGCATGATCAGGGTGGAAATAAGAAAAGTTTCCTATTATAGCCTCTCAAAGAGAGATACTTACATTTATTGACTTATCCTTAAGACTCTAGAAGACCACTTATTCTTACATTGATGAGACCAATGAACTTGAATACTCAAATACTAATGTCATGACCTAAGAATCCAAGGGTCATGATGCGACTTGTTATGGGAAGCCTTAAAAAGTAAGTCAATTACTCAAATTGACATGAAATAATAGAAAACCACCAAAAGCCAAGGTAATACTTCTCGACTGAAGTCAAACTATGTTGATACAATAATAGCAGATGAAACACCCTAAACTTTGGCCCTTGTAAAATTTCTTTAGTCTTGAACCATTTGTGCACCATACGACTTACTAAACTAGTCGCATAATGTGGGTATAGGTCAAGGACCCTAGTGATATGTTAGTTAGTTTTATATTGGCCAAGTTCTATCTTGGTATGATAAGACATCATATGAGTCATATGATCATGATACAAGAAGTATAGTGCCAAATATATTACTTAGTTTCTAGCCTTGATATTCTACTTAGGGTACAACTTGAAGGGTACTAGGTGTATGGTTAGGGTATGAGTTAGTATAAAGAGTCATATGTTGGACTAAATGTGATCTCCGACATCATGATCAAGGTACGAGTGGAAGGTACCACTCGTATAAAGTGGGTACAAAGGAAGGGGTAAAACCATACCCTCTGGTGAGTTTTTTACAGCTTTTAAGCTAAGGGTGTTTTAGATATTTCCCACTACAAGCCCTTAAGACCTCATATGTTATAACGCTATTTGGTCCCTCATTCCTTATTTTAGAGGTTCAAAACACTCTTTAAACTCTCTAAAAACCTCGTAAAAAGATTGGGCTAGGGTTTCATTGAGGTGACTCTTCCTTCCATTTTAGTTCATAAAAATCATGTGTTTTACATTGTTCTTGAATCATAAATGGTGGTTTTCAATTCCATGGTTGAGGTTTTGAATACATATTGTTCGGTATTGTTCTAACATAATTTCACTTATGTTTATGCATATTTTCGATGATAGTTTTGTACATGTGGGTGCATGGAAATTATGGTTTACTAATTTGGTCGAGGTTACCCATAACATGGTGGCTTTTGACTTGAATAATATTTTGACTATGGTATGTCCTCAACCTGTTTGCCAAAATGTCTATGAGAAGAATTTTGTCATAAGATGAGTTATATGTTGAACTAATTATTGGCATAAGAATATTAATAAAGGATTAATGGTTTTGTAATGGTCATGATGACCATAAATTAAATTTAATAGTGATTTAAACTAAGGCATTGGCCTAATGATGTAAGTGCTTGGTAAGTAGTTTCATGAAGACCTTGTGGGTCACAAATTATTTTGAATTGTAAACTTGGTGCTATAATTTTCTAAATAGGTTCAAATCCCAAAATATTGAGTCTAATTAATGTCCTCATATAGACAATGGGTTCGATTGCCAAAGTTGAATCATAATTGTTGTGGCATGTTGTACACTTTTAAGTGGGGTTGGTATGAAGATGCTAATGAGATGCCTTTGGTAAGTAATTAAACTAATGATTGTATGTGTAAAGCATATTTTAAATAGGATTTAAAGTGGGAAGTGTAGTTGATCCATGAAAGTGTAGTTCAATGGTCTAACACTAGAAATCGCGCAAGCTATTATAGGTATCTATATGATTAGTTGGTTTAAGTCCCTCATTGAATATATATATGGGAGGTTCGAGTCACCCATATTGTATACATTGGTAATAAGTCACCTTAATTATTCTGAGAGGTTCGAGTCCCCAAAAAGGCAGATACGATTATGGATATTCCCTAGTTTGTGCGGTTACATGCATGCAGGCCTTTCTAGCTAGAGAAGAGATTGACCCATATAGCTCATGGGTAATATTTTTATGACAGTTCTGCTACATATCCCAGGTTTTCATTTTTGTAAGTTCATGATAATACTTGTTCCATATTCTATCACGATATATAATGTATATACATGTGATCTCTTCTAATGCTTTGATTTTGTTTTGAATAATTGTACTATTTTATCCTTATCTCTGAGTTACATTCTAGTGCTTGAACCGCTAATCATCTCTACACATTGTATCCCCATGCAATACAAGGACCAAAATATTTTTTTCTTTTCCTGCATAGTGACCAGTTGTTCGAGTAGTTCAAGAGTTGACCTTGAATTGTTGAGCTTCTATAATTCAGAACGCTTCATTTTAAAGTCTTTACATACTATGTTTTAGGTTTTATTTAGACTTGGTTTTTGGCTATTGTCAGGGGCATGTGCCGACACTTTATTGACTTTGGATTTATAGAGGCTTGATGGATTACTATGGACTTGGGTATGTTGGTTTATTATGATATGGTGATGAATGGTTTAGACATTTCATGAGATATTGTTAGTCTTATTTTGTATATTTTTATATTTTTTTGAGATTTATCTAGTACTTGTGGTTGATATATTAGTTAGGTTAGGTGATATGGGTGATCTCCGGTCTATGTGGGACTTAAGATATCCTTTATGGATAGACCCTAGCTTGGGTCATGATAGAGTTAGTATCATAGCCCTAGGTTCATGGTCAATTGGGTGTCTACAAATTCATGTCAAGTAGAGTCTCTTTTATTGGAGTGTAGCGTGCCACACTTATCAGAAAGGGGCTATGAAAAATTTAGGAATATTTCACTTTCTTGTTGTTTTACTTTTAGGTTATAGAGTATAAGGTCTTAGATTCTTCTAATTTCTATTTTCTCATCTTTCCGATATTGTTCGTATAAACTCTTCTATCTTATCTGAGGACAATATTGATAGAGCTCATCTATTTTTGGGGTCCAAACCTGATCTAAGGTTACGGCATCAGACTATCCTTATGAGGTTCCACCTATCTATCAAATATTACCTCTATGGGTAAACTCATGCTTTGTCGCCTCCTGGGAGGTTACTAATGCTGAGTTTTGCTGCTTTATTACCCTATTGAATCAGAAAGTTATATCTCCATCACAACATTTGGGTTCTCCTGGTGTTGCTATCGGTTATTCTGAGGCCACTAGAGTTGGCCAATTTATGAGATTGCATACTCTAATATTTACTGGTACTAAGGTTGAAAAGGATCCTCAAAGCTTCATTGATCTGATGAAGAAAATATTTAAGGTCATACATACTTCAGAGGTTAAAGAATTTGACTTTTCTACCTACTAATTGAAAGATGTGGCATACTAATGGTAAAAGAAGTGGGAATAGTCAAGAGGTAAGGATGTTATATCTGCCGTGTGGGCTAATTTCTTAAGTATTTTTTTGGACTATTTATTCCCTCAAGAGTTGAGGGATGCAAAGGAGAAAGAGTTTTTAAACTTGAAGCAAGGGAGAAAAACAGTCAAGAAGTATGCCTTGAAATTCAATCAGTTATCTTGGTACGCTCCTTAATTGGTATATAATATGAGGGCCAAAATGAGAAAGTTTGCTTTGGGATTATTTCATGAGTTGATCCTTAAGAGTAAGTCTTCCTTATTAATCAAAGACATAGACATCTCCATATTGGTAATGTATATGAAACAAGTTGAAGAGGATAAAAAGAAATAGGATGAGATTGGTGTGAGGAAAAGTAAGAGGACTAGGTTTTCAGAACAGAGTGGGAACCAATAGTAGAGTGGTAAGTGGCCTAAGTAGAAGAGATGGGGGATTCTTAACTCCTATCCTACAACTGGTTCTCCCTACCTAATGTCATCATGAGACAAATGTTTTCAGGATGGTGATACTTCTAAGGCACAAGGTGCCTATTTTAAATCTAGTGAGGCCTAGTCTACACCATCCTACACTGCTTGCAGAGCATCTTCATGGTTAGTATGAGTAGGGGAAATTGATGTTTTATGTGTGGTCAAATTGGTTATATGAAATGGAATTATCTCTCTAGAGTTGTTTCTGGGGAAAACAAGGTTGTTGTTGCCTCTTCTTTAGCTCCTGCACCAAAGAGTGCTACCTCTGGCTCTGAACCTAGTCAGAAAAGCCTTTATGCTCTTAGTACTCACGAAGAGTTTGAGGTGTCTTTAGATATTGTTACTAATTTTTTAAAACTCTTTTCCCATTATGTGTACTATTTACTTTATTCGGCGTCCTCTATCCCTTATGTGACCTTATTCATGGGTATGCATTTTGGTTTTGGTCTTGAGTATCAAAAATACCTTTTTTTCTATTTCTACTGTGATAGAAGACTATGTGGTTATCAGAAGAGTCTATAAGGGGCATGCGGTATCTATTGATAATAAAGTAACTCTGGTAGACTTGATAGAGTTTTACATGGTTGTCTTTAATGTTATTCTATGAATGGACTAGTTGCACTCGTGCTATGTTTTCTTATATTGTCTCACCCATAAGGTCATGTTTAAATTCCCTAATGAGCCAATTGTTTAGTTATAGAGTGGTTCTGTATCTCCTAAGAGGAAGTTCATATTGCATCTTAGAGCTCATACGCTATTTTCCAAAGGTTCTCTCTATCATCTGGTGCAGGTTAAAGATTCTAGCTTAGAAGATCCTTCTTTATATTTTGTTTCTATGGTAAATTAGTTTTCCAAGGTCTTCCCTAATGACCTTCTCGGTGTCCCTCCCAATGTAAAGATTGATTTTGGTATTGATCTTGTTTTGAAATCTCATCTAATTTCTATTCCCCTATATAGAATGGCTCCGGATAAGTTGAAGAGGATTAAGGAGCAATTGAATGATCTTTTAAACAAAGGTTTCATCCATTCTAGAGTATCCCTATCGGGTGCACCTATCTTAATCATGCAAAAAATGATGGTTTATTTTCGATATCTAATGATTATCGACAATTGAACAAGGTGATGATAAAGAATAATTATCTCTTTCTAAGGATTGATGTCCTCTTTGATCATCTTTAGGGTGACAAATTCTTTTCTAAGATTGATCCTTGGTTTGGGTATCACTAGTTAATTATTAGGGAGGTAGATATCCCTAAAACAGCTTTTCATACCCGGTATGGTCATTTTGAGTTCTTGGTAACTCGTTTGGCTTGACCAGTGCCCTTGCAACATTTATGTATTTGATGAATAAGGTCTTCCATGAGTTTTTGTATTTTTTCATCTTTGCCTTCACTAATGTAATCTTAGTGTACTCTAAGAGTGAGATGGATCATGCAAATTATATTTCCATTATGTTGAAGACCCTTAAGGATCAGCAGTTGTATGCTAAGTTCTCCAAATATGAATTCTGGTTGAGTACGATAACTTTTTTGGGTCATGTCATATCTAGTGAGGGGATTATGGTAATTCCTCAAAAAGTTTTTATGGTTAAGAAATGTCCTAGACCCACGAATCCAATCGATATTTAGAGCTTCTTGGGTTTAGTTAGGTATTATAGGAAGTTTGTGGAGAGTTTTTCTTTTATAGCTGCTCTATTAACCAAATTGACTCAGAAGAAGGTGAAGTTTTTATGGTCTGATGTATGTATGTAGCTTTGTGAAGTTGAAAGATAAGTTGACATCAGGTCCGTTATTGACTCTACCTGAGGGTACAGAAGAATTCAGCATCTAGTATGATGTGTCTTAAGTTAGCTTGGGTTATATGTTGTTGCATTATGGTAAGATGATTGCTTATGCCTCTAGACCGTTGAAAGTTCATGATATGAACTATCTATGAAATGATTTGGAATTTTTAGTTGTGGTGTTCGCATTGAAAATGTGGCATCATTATCTATATGGGGTACATGTTGATATCTTTTTAGGTCATAAGAGCCCGTCGTATCTGTTCACTAGGAAAAATCTTAATCTTAGGCAATGGAGCTGGCTTAAGTTTCTAAAAGACTATGACATGAGTCTTCACTACCATCCAGGCAAAGGTTATGTGGTTGTTGATGCTCTTAGTAGGTTACTCATTAGGATTTTAGCTCATATGGATAAGGGGAACTGGGAGTTAGTGAAGGATATTCACCATTTAATAAACCTTGGAGTCATTTCTTAGAATTAAGAGTGGTGGTGAATTTATACAGTGGGTGGCACAGTCGTCTCTTGGTGTTGAGATCAAGGAGAAATAAGTATGTGTTTTTGTCTTATTAAGGATCAAGGAGAAGGTAGGTGGGTAGAAGGTGATGACCTTCGAGATTGGGGGTGATGGTATATTTAGGTACCAAGAGAGGTTGTTCATTCCCGACATAGCTAGGTTGTGATGTAGTTATTTGGTGAGGCTCATGAGTCGCGATATAGGATTTATCCCGGTTTATCAAACATATAACATGATCTTAAAGAAATAAATTAGTGGAATAATTTAAAAAGGGATGTGGCAAACTTTATGGCTAAGTGTATGATGTGTCAGCAAGTAAATGTGGAGCACATGATGCCCAGTAGGTTACTTTAAGAGATTGAACTACTGGTGTGGAAATAGAAAATCATTAATACTGATTTTGTTACAAGACTTCTATTGTCGCAGAATTTTTCTGATTCCATTTGGGTCTTCAAGGATAAGATGACAACGTCTGCTCACTTTTTACTCTTAAGGACTACCTATTCGGCTGAGTACGAGGAGGTGTTGTTCCTTCAGGAAATTGTAAAGTTGCATGGTGTGCCTATATAAATTATTTAAGATCATGGTACTTAGTTCTCATCATATTTTTTGCACTTATTTTAGCGTGGTTTGGAGACTAAAGTGAGTCTTAGTATAAATTTTCACCCAGAGTTGGATGGGCAAGCCAAAAGGACCATTTAAACTTTGAACGATATATTGTGAGCCTATGTAATTGATTATTGTGGTAGGTGGTTTTACCACTTTCCCATGATTGAATTTGCCTATAACAATAATTACCATTCTAGTATTGGTATGGCCCTATTCGAGGCACTGTATGGTAGGAGGTGTAGGTCTCCTATTGGGTGGTTAGAGGTTGGTGAAGTAGAAAGGCCCGAATTTGGTTCACCAAGCTGTGGAAATGGTAAATGTAATTCGTGATATGCTTAAGACCGCCCAAAGGCACCTAAATTCCTATATATATATATGAGGCAAAGGTACTTAGAGTTTGAATTTGGAGATTAGGTATTCTTATAGGTATCCCCCATGAAGCGAGTGATGCAGTTTGGGAAGAAGGGGAAGCTCAGTATATGGTATGTTAGCCCGTATGTGTTTTTAAGGAGGGTTGAAAGTGTTGTATATATGATAGAATTGCTCGCTAGAATGAGTTCCATTCAGTCTGTATTTCATGTGTCTATGTTGTGGAAATGTGTGGGTGATCCTTTAGTGGTTATTCCCTTAGAGAAATTGGTATTTCATATTCTTTATCTTATAAGGAGGTTTTGGTTAGGATCCTAGATCGGAAAGATCGTCAACTTCAAATGAAAGATGTGGTTTCGGTGAAGGCTCTATGCTGGAACAAAAAGTCTGAGGAAGCCACTTGGGAGGTCGAGGACAAGACAAAGTCCAAGTAGCTATTCCTATTCCTGATTTCAAAAAATTATTCTTGAGGTATGTTTTGTCCTAGATATCTTTGTTTCTATCATTGTTAAAGGTAGAATGTAAATTCCTTGGTTTTTTAGTTTTTATCTTAATGGTAAGAGCAGTGATGTTTGGGGTTAAATCATTCCTAAAATGCCCATCCCATCATTCAAGGATGTGATCCTACAGAGGGGAAACTGAAATACCCCAAACTTTGGCCCTTTCAAAATTTCTTAAGACTTGAACCTTTTGTATGCCATATGAATCACCATACTAGTTGTATGAGAGGGGTACAGTTCAAGGGCCCTAGTTGTATGTTACTTAGTGTCATATTGGCCAAATTATGTTCTTGGTACGAGAAGATATCATATGAATAGTATGATCATGATACAAGAAGTGTAGTGCCAAACCATACGTTGTTAACTATCTGGCCTTGACATTTTTCTAAGGGTACTACTTTAAAGGTACTACTCGTATGGTTAGGGTACGAGTTAGGCTAAGGAGTCAAATGTTTGACAAAATATGATGCCCAACTTTTTGTTCATGTTACGAGTGAAAGGTACCACTCGTATGATATGGTACGGGTACCCTCATGCGAATCTTCTACAACATTTAAGCTGAGGGTGTTTTAGACATTTCCCACCCCAAGCTCGTATGACCCCATTCCATGTAACACTATTTGGTCCCTCATTCCTTACATTAGAAGATCAAAACACTATAAAAACCTCTCACGAAGATTGGGCTAGGGTTTCATTAATGTTGACATCTAGAGGATTAAGGATTGAAATGTATCCGTGAATCTTCATAACTCAAGCATGTGACTCTTCCATCATTGTTACGTAATAAATATCATATGTTTTAAACATTGTTCTTGAATCATAAATTATGGATTTGAATTCCATGTTGAGGGTTTGAATACATATTGTTGAGTATTGTTCTCTCATGATTTCACATGTGTTAATACATGTTTTTTATGATAGTTTTGCACATGTCGGTGCATTGAAATTATGATTTACTAATTGGGTCATGGTTAACCCTAACTTGATGGGTTTTGACTTGAATAATGGTTTGACAATGGTATGACCTCAACTTGTTTGTGAAAATGTCTATGAGAAGAATTTTGTCACATAATGATTTGTGTTTTGAACTGATGCTTGGTATAAGCATGTTAATGAAGGATTAATGGCATTGTAAAGGTCTTGATGACTATAAATTGAATTGAATAGTAATTTGAACTAAGGGATTAGCGTAATGCGTAAGTGGTTGGTAAATAGTTTCTTCAAGACCTTGTGGGTCATAAATTGTTTTGAATTGTAACCTTGGTGCTTTAATGGGCTAAATGTGTTCGAGTCCCTAAATATTGAAATGAATTGATGTATTCATATAGACAATGGGTTCGAGCCAAAATTCAATTGATAATAGTTATGGCATGTTGTACACTTGCAAGTGGGGCAAGTATGACGATACCAGTGGGATGCCTTTGGTAAATAATTGGACTAATGGTTATGTGTGTAATGAATGTTCTATATGGGATTTAAAGCGGGATATGTAGCCAGGCCATGAAAGTAGTGTCAGAAGGGTTAACATTAGAAACCGTGCTACCTAGTATGGGTGTCTATATGATCGGGAAGTTCAAGTACCCCAAATAAATATATGAATGGGAGGTTAGAGTTTACTATATTGTAAACATCAGTGCATAGTAACCATAATTATGACGAGAATTTCGAGACCCCCATAAAGCCATATAAAGTTATGGATATTCTCTTGTTCGGGCAGCTACATACACTAAGGCCCCTCCATCTTAGGGAGAGCCAGATCCATATAGCCCGTGGTCCCTTATTTTATGATAGTTATGCAATACAGCCCAGGTTAATAATTCTAAAGTTCATACTAAGCCTTGTTCCCTATCTCGTCATGATATATATGTATATGCATGCGGTTGTATATGATGGTTTGATTTGGTTTTGAATGATAGAACTATTTTATTCTTATCCCTGAGTTACTTTCTAGCACTCACACCACTAACCGTATCTAGACGTTGTATCCCTACGCGATATAGGGACCAAAATTTCTTCTTTTCCTGCACAGTGACCAGGTTTTTGAGTGGTTCATGAGTTGACCTAGAAGTGGTAATATTCCATACTTCAAAAGGCTTTATTTCATAGTCTTTACATACTATGATGAAGACATAGCTTAGAAACATGGTTTTTGGCTATTGTCAGGGATATGTCCCAATACTTTATTAACTTCAGATTTATAGAGGCTTGGTGGATCACTACGGACTTGGGTGTGTTGGTTTATTGTGTTGTGGTAATCAATGGTTTAAATATTTTATGAGCTATTGTTAGTCTCATTTTGCATATCTTGTTATATGTTTGGGATTCATCCGACACTTGTGGTTGATATATTGGTTAGGTTAGGTTATAGGGGTGATCTCCGATCCACATAGGACCTGAGATACCTGATATGGATAGGTCCTGGTTTGGGTCGTGACATCATAAAATACATAGCTATTATACCATAAATCAGTCTAAAATTTGGTGTCACGGTGTAATAACCAACTAAGTACATCTCAAAGTCAAAATATATAATTGATAGTCCAAAAGGAACTTAATCTGCATTTGAATGCAAAATAAGACATAAACTTGCTAAGAAGTGGTACAAGATTAACTCTGGAGGCATAAATCGATCACTAGCTTAAAAATATTCCAAATGCCACCCAAAATCAGCTAACATGCAGTGCACTCGTACCTGGATCTACACAAAAAAAGAACAATAAGGATGATTATAATCCACTTGTACTCACATGGTATCATAGACCAACTGAGGAAAGTAGAAAATAAAGTATATAAACACAAATTATGCGCAAGTCACTTGTCCCAATAGTAGCCCATAATATCTCCACTAATATTTCTAAATATAAGCACATATACCAAGTATTGGGAGAGAAAAAATCAAAGAACAAATAGACACCAAATTAAACATGAAAGTACCACATAACAAGTGAAAAATATATTAAATGCAATAAGAATAATAATGATGTTGATATTGATGATAATGTAATGAACGAGGTTATCACACATCTTCTGTATATACCTACCCAATTGTTCATTTGAGGTAGGACCCATGACTAGGTATTCGAGTTATTTGTGAGTTGACCTTGAAGTCTTTAAATTCCATACTTTGAAAGTCCTTATTTCATGGTCTTTACACATTATGCTTGAGACACAGCTTCGACTTGGTTTTTGTCTATTGTCAGGGAAATGTCCCGATACTTTATTGAGTTCGGATTTATACTCTTTATGGATTACTGTGGACTTGGGTGTGTTGGTTTAGTGTGTGATAGTGATGAATAGTTTAGACATTTTATGAGCTATTGTTAGCCTCATTTCACATATCTTGTTATATGTTTGGGATTAATCCGAAATTTGTGGTTGATATGCTGGTTAGGTTACGTGAAGGGGGTGATCTCCAATACACATGGGACTTGAGATACCCGTCATGGCCAGGCCCTATTTTGGGTCGTTATAATAAAAAATACATAGCTAAGATACCATAATTCAGTCTAAAATTTTGTGTCATGGTGTAAGAACCAACTATGTACCACTCAATGTCAAAATATACAATTGAGAGTCCAAAAAGGAAATCAATCTACATCTGAATACAAAACAAGACATAAACTAGGCATATATTGATCGCTAGCTTAAAAATGCTACAAGTGCCACCCAAAATTCGCTAACATGCAGTGCACTCGTACATGTATCTGCACCAAAACGGAACAGTAAGGATGAGTAAAATCCATTTATACTCATAAGGTATCATAGGCCAACTGAGAAAAGTAGAAAATAAAGTATATAAACACAAACTATGCACATGTAACCTGTGATTAGAAAATGTCTCAATAGTAGCCCACATTGTCCCTACTAACAGTTCTAAATATAAGCACATATACTAAGTGCCAGGATAGAAATAATCAAAGGACAGATGGACACCAAATTAAACACGAAAGTACAACATAAGAAGTGCAAAATGTATTAAATGCAATAAGAATAATAATGATGATGATATTGATGACAATGCAATAAAAAAGGTTTTCACAAAACTTCTATATATACCTACCTAGTTTTTTATTTGAGATAGGACCCATGAGGGGTTTGTCAACCCATATACAATCTAATAGTACATGCTAATACCAATCCAATATCCATAAATCCTCTCCTTCGATGATCTTCAGTAGAGGGTTTTTAAAGATGTCACAATTTCATTAAAAAAACTAGCATTTCCATGCTGGTACCATTGTCTCATGAATGTATATGTTCTATGAGGATATAATGCTCACAACCAGACAAAAATACGAATTTTGAATCCAACTAATACGCAATTACGTGACCTAACATCAACATAATCAACCAATAATCCATAATCAAATTTAATCCAGAAACAATAAAGTGAAATTTAAAAGTAAGATGTCATTGATACCATATAAATCCCAATTTAGGCATTTCCACTAGGAAGAATACAACTAAATTTACATACACAAGGCCAACAATATTGTATAATACCCCACATGATCACATATAGCAAATAATGTCTCAAACCAACAAATAACAACAACATAGATCTCCATATAGGCACATAATAATGCCATCACATTTTCCATGATACAACCCCATACCCAAGGATGCTTTTACATCAATATTGACTACCCAATCAAGTCTAAAGAAAGTTAAGCCATGACCTACCTCGATAGAAGAAACCTAGTATAAAATCATAAAGACTTTTTCTTAGTAATCAACTAACACATATAAATGCAGAATCTACACATTAAAAAGAAGCCAGTGATATTCATATTGTCCACTTTCTAATCTTTAATACCCCGTACTTCTACCTAGATTGAAATCATCCTAAGTATGTTACAAAATTACTTTAAAATATGAATCCAATAATATAGACGTGGTATTTTTAATAGCATAACTTTTTTTTCATGTGCAAAATTGAATTAGCTTTCCAATGATACAAATTTTATCCAAATCCGATACAAGGGTAGAAAGTTATGGCTTTTATACAGAAAGTAGTCAAAATAGTCCAGGTACGACGATGAAGGACAATGGACCATTGAGCTAGTGAAGAACCATCACCAAAATCATCACAGTGGAGGTAGTGAGACCATCTTCTACCTAAGGGTGACGGCTCAGGCTGATGAACCGTCTAGCTAGCGATGGATCGATGCCCAAGTCATCGCAATAGAGACAGTTAACCCCTATTTTGTCCAGGTGA
Organism: Capsicum annuum; assembly: GCF_002878395.1. Taxonomy (NCBI): domain Eukaryota; kingdom Viridiplantae; phylum Streptophyta; class Magnoliopsida; order Solanales; family Solanaceae; genus Capsicum; species Capsicum annuum. Next base: position 127,114,502 of record NC_061119.1, on the reverse strand, counting down.
ATGATCAAGACCGATGGACCATCGACCCAGCGATGGACCATCGCACACACCATTACATAGTTTATTCAGTTATTTTTAAAAGGGTATTTAGGTCTTTTCCACCCGTTTTAACCCCTAATTATATCAGACCAAGGCGCATAAGTTCATTATCCATCTACAACATCAAATTAGGATTTTTTTCTCAAAGTTAATCCCCAAGAACAAGATCCAAATCATTCTTCAAGAAACTAAGATATTCAAGTTTTTCAAGTCCAAGAACTTCATGAAACTTGCAACCCAAGTATAACATATTTTGATTCGTGGGTCCCTTTCACCCATGAAGCTCAAGAATCTTTTTTCAAAATCAAAGATTTTTGCATTTATGAATGTACATGATTTAGTTTGAATTAAAATTCATGTTCATGATGTTGTGGGGTTTTAATTAGTGTTTTAAATTTCCTATTCCAATGATTGACCCTAGGATGTAGTGATTTGCTTAATAATCATGATAAAGGAACCCTAGGATGTTGTGATTTGCTTAATAGTCATGATGAACCCTTAAATTCACATGTTGATTGACGTATCCATGATTATTATATGTGTTGATGATTGTATAACCAAAGCATGCTCCACATGTGTTCGATTAAATGCCTAAGTGAAGGGGAAGTGCCATACTAGTATGATAATATGAAACCCTATTTCTTGGGGTTTGATGTCCAGTGTTTGATGAAATTTCTCAGTCAATGAATTATGGATATATTTGTAACCCTTGTGGTGCTTTAGAACTTCTACTTCATAAAATATCCAACTTATTGTATTAAGGATTGTGATGTTGGTCATGTATTCAAGAATGTCATGCTTTGTCAATTTTATACTATCAAATCCTTGGGGTACTTGTTCCCAATAATTTAGCTATGTACCTAGAGCCAATGTCATATTTTCAAGATACTCTCAATCGATCTATGTTCATAGAAATTCAGTCAGTCATGTGATTCAGGAAAACTCAATAATCCCAGTAGTATTCTGTCAGTCAACGAAACTCAGATAATTTAGTTTAGTCCAATTCAGTTAATCATGTGTAGTTTCTATTTAGATGGGAGTAGGAATTAACACCGAGTAAACCCAAGAATGGGAAAACACACTGTCAGGTGAGGGTGTGATTCTTAGAAGTCATCCTTGCGTTTTAGAACTATGTAGCTAGCATAGGTTGGGACATCAATACTATAAGATGAGGTTTGATGAGGTAGATTATCACTGTAAGATCAGGGCCCCACTATTCTCTTTTGGTGTCACTGTCAAATGAGGGTTACCCAATGCTTGTCCTTACAAGTGGCGTGGTATTGAGACTCTCCCAATTAGGATTATAGATTGACCCCAACTCATCTATAATGCATTATTTGGGGTATGTCAGTTAAATACTACTTCCTATAGTTTCAGTTGCATAATCAAGACTATCAGATACAGTCATTCAGTCTTTGTAATAGAACTCAAATAGTTCTATAGAATTTAGGACTATCAGATACAGTCAAATCAGAATAACATGAAACTTAGCTAGCTCCATTAGAACCTAGACTGTCAGATATAGTCACTCCATATTAGTTATTTCATTTCTATAGTTATCATTATCTCATGTTATTAGCACTCAGCCCCAGTGATCATGTTATGACAAATGCAGTTATAGTAATTATGTATTCATGCATCCATTCTAACATTCATATTATCCAGTCAGTTAGAATAGTTCATGCATATGAACCCTTGTATTTAGCCTACCTCTCATGCATACTAGTACATTCAAACATACAAATGTATTTGCGCTATGGTGTTTTATACCATAGGTTCAAAAGCATGAGCTCCAGTTCACTAATAGCATTCTAGTCTCAGCAGTCATAGTTAACAGTGAGTACCCATCCTTCGAGGACATGATCATTACTTTATTATCTTATTAATTAATTTATTTCATTAGTTAGGGTTAGTTCAGGATCTGTCCCATCAGCTCCTTATTCAGAAAGTTCAGTCATTTAGAGGATTTTTAGACTATCATGTCTAAACAGTTTATTTCGTGTTTTGTTTTGGTATTGTAATTCCATATTATTCAGAGATTATTTCATTAATTTTTAACCTTACGGCCTTACAACCTTTATTTATTTATTTTTACAGTATATTATGCAATGTTCAGGTACAGATAACAGTCATGGGTTTGCTGTGGTCCTTCAGCGTCATGATCACCATGTAGTGTTCTGGGTACCAAATTCAGGGCGTTATAGAATCAAAGTCAAAATGGACTCCCTAAATGGGTTTTAAAAAAGGGTAAAACTAAAATTTTAGTTAATAATTATATTCCCCATGATTATAGGAAGCCATTGAAGAAAACCCAAGTGAAAATAGGATGAAATTAGGGTTTGAATTAAAGAAATACTTATTTAGGCCTTTTAGGCCAAAATCCCCAAATTCTACTTTTGAATAATGACAAGAATCAAAGAAAAATAATTGAAATGTAGATTCGTAGCTCGAATAAGAATGAAAATTGATGAAATCTCCCAAAAACTCCAAAACCCAAAGATGAAAATCTCAAAGAAAAAGTGGAAAAATTGTGAAAAGGTATATAAACTACCCAAGTATCGCTTAAGAAAACATTGGATTGCTTAAGCATCCAAGTGCCACTTAAGTGACCCCCACCAAGGCTGGGCCCCTTCTCTTAGGAAGATCTACAGTTTCTTAAGTGTTCTTTACTGAAGCAGAAGGGCCTCGCTTAAGAGAAAACAAATTGGAAACCTGGTCGCTTAAGCGGCCCATCGGGGTACTTAAGTCAAGGCACCAGTTGATGCACAATTTTAAGACTTGGGAAATATTACAAGTCTCTAAAAAAACCTCAGGATTCATCTGGAATATCGAGAATGCAAACAACCTCTGTTTCCCTACTAAATTTTATGTTTATACTCAATAGTCATTTCCACAAAATTTTACCGTGAGACTGTACCATAGATCAAAATGAGATATCAAAGTGGTAAAATAACACCAACTATGTTACCAACTCAAAAACAATAACAGATATGTTGGTGGAGTTTATTTTTCCATTTGATGCATGAACAATACATATTGACCGAAGTTAATGAATAGGCCTTTTTAACCATAAAAATCCACAAACTCATATAGATCATATCAAAATTCATGGAGAATCATACCAATCATCCCCACCACTCATATATATCACGAAGAAACCATTGAGAGGGAGAAATATTGATAAGGATATAGTACACAAAGGGATTATTTTGCTAGGTTGTGGAATGATTTCTATCTAGTTCAACCTTCTTTATCTCTATTTGATACTCAGATTACACTACATCAAGTTGCCTTAAATATATTTTTACCCTTTGCTAATAAATTAGTGTTTCCATCGACTCAGGACTAATGATGTGTTTAGAGGCGATGCAGATGATGATTGTATTTAGGGGATGTGTGAGTCCTAGAAGGTTTAGACTCCCACCCATATTTTCTCATATGATCAACATGCCAAACTTATTGGTTCTAGTTCTAGCTCTTATCCACTATCGCAGATATCTATGAAGCACCATATTTTTAGTTTAGGTCTAGCCAAAAGAGGTCAATCTAAGAAGACTCCTAGTGTTCTAGTTGGTATACTGTATATAACAAACTTGATGATGATCCACGTGCCTAGTACGCCTTAGAGCTTAGTATCTATTATTATTTTGTTGATATACTCTTAATATTATCCTTGTCTGACTAATTTTAGATTATACCTTAATGTTCAGATGATTTCGATACCCATTTTCTAAATCATATTTTAGATTATATTATTAACCTTGTTAGGCCCATTTTCTTAGATATTGCACTTTTCATTTTTATGTCATTTGAGTCCCATTTGCACTTTACATGTGTTGGATATTTTGTTCTCTCTACTCATCCTGGTGCCTTTATCGAGTCAATTTGCATTGTTATAGTACTGCATTTATTGAATCATCTTTAATAAATATATGTCAAATATACTATAAAGGTTTTATTTGAAACTTATTTCCTTCTAAGGATCATTTTTTTATTTGTCACATAGTGGGATTTCCCTATGATGGATGGAATGGGGAACTTTCTTAAGGAAAATTCCCATTTTTTAGAGGATGAAGTGATTAAAGAATTTAGCAATGTTTAAGTGGTACCTCCTAAAAGGTTATCATTTGAAAGAAAAAGTGATTTTTTAAAAGAAAAGACAAATGAATTGTCAATATTTCTCTTGAATCATGACCTTCAAATTCAATGCTTGTCACTTTCTTCATAAAAGAATTGCTTTTGATTTGAAGAAGTTAGTCAAGTTAATTTTCCCAAATTGTTTGGGAGACTAACTTCATATTTTAGAAGTGAGATGCCTTATGTGGACATGTTTTCGTTGATTCTTGTATATTTATTGAAGTCTAGAACTTTCCTAGATTCTACTTAAGGTGAAATTCTAGAGCATACGTAGTTTGTGTAATGACTTGAGGCATTCTTTGGATCATCACTTTTCTTAAATCCCACCATAGTAAGTTCCCTAGTCAAACCCAATTGAACTTTTTTCAATTTTCTTCTTTCGTTTTATTAAAAATATTAGCACACCATATCCTTATGAGTAACCATTATTTTTGCATCAAACCACTTTGAATGTTTTGTATTTTTCAAATTCTGATTGATGAAGGAAATATACCTATGTTTAGGGTGCATAGTTATGAAAATGACAAAATTAGGCCAAAAGCCTAAGTTTAGGGATTTTTAAAACTTTATAATGAGAGGTGTATGTATAGTTGTCTCAAAGAATATGTTATGAGAGAAGCGATAGATTTAGAAATGGAAACAAAAATATCTTCCCATTGAAAATAAAAAGAGTAAGTTGAAACACATGAAAAGTAGGGCATGAATAACTAGTAAAGGAAAAATTCTTGGAAGAACAAAATGAATGAATAAGGTTGAAAAACGTGAAAGGTGTGATTAGCAAGTAAATGAAGAAGATTTAGGAAGTTCAAAAAAGAGTTAATAAGGTTTAAAGTTTTAATGAAATGGGCCTAAGTAGACATTTAAGTGGTTATGTTTAGGGAGGTTTGCAAGTCACTTGTTCATTAGTTCCCTTCCTTAACCCTACCCTTCATCAATGTCCTCATGTCCTTGGTGTTTTCAAACCTTGTAGGTCTAACTTACTGGCAAATGACACAAAGGGGAAACATGCGGTTCTACTATTTGTACTTGAATTTCCTGGTGAGAGTTGGTGTAAGTTCTTTCTATCATTGTATCCCTTGTAATTTGCATTGCATTATGTAAGTAGGGGAAAGTGAGAAAGACAAGATGTGAAGTAAGTAAGCATGAGGTAAGTTCGAAAAGTCTATTATCAATACTTGAGAAGCTTCTTTCTTTGGAGAACTTACACTTTGATGTCATTTATAATTTTCAAAGAAAAGAAATATATTTTAAAGAAGAGTTCAGATTGCTTAATTGCCATGATTTCTTAGGAGAACCAATTAGACTTTGTGATCTTATATTTATATATTGGTATACTGTGCTGGATTTGGATTCCAGAATACTTGATGTCATTAATAAAGTTTTTACCTACTTTAGGAAAGCAATATTTTATATTTAGGGATTGATAAGTTGGAATTTGTCAAACTTTTTTGTCTTATAAGTTGAATTATTATGTTGTTTTATTTTATTCAATACATATTTGATGTCAAAATGCTCACTTGTACATGTATTCAATAAATTTGAGGATGATCTAACATTAGAAGTCAAGTAAAATGCAACAACGAAAAAGGGACCTAGAATGATTTATTCAAGGGAGAAATTGAAAAGATTGGAATTTTCTCTAAATTTGATGATATGACTACTAATGACAACATATTTTATGTTTTTTAAATAAGTATAAGTTTTAAAGAAAAAATTAGTATTTTTAATGTTTTTGGTGTTTTCTTTCAGGAAAAGAACCCAAAGGTAGAGAAGAAGGGAAACCATGTTCTAAAAAAACATGATACTTTCTCTAATGAACTGTCAAAACACTGACGAGATGTCGCACTACACATCAAGCGAAAGCAGAATGAAAAGATAACTAAAATTTATTGATTGCTCAAATACTGATCCATAAAAGGTCAATCGCGTTTTCACCCTAGCTGGTGATGCTAAAATAGAATTAGTCATTGTTAAGTCATTGCGGACGAATCCACTAACGATCCACCAAGAGCCTGAAGAATCATCCGGCAAACCATCAGCGCTAAACATAATAGATATTTAAATGAAAGATGGTGAATGATTCATATGTAATTACCTTCCAAGTTATTTCCATGATTTTTCACATTTGCAGCAGTTTGAGCCTTCTCAAGATAGCCATAGGTCGTTTATGACTTGCCAGAAATATCATTCGGTTATTGGGTAGTTTTTTTGGGACGTTTTAATGAGTGACGATAATAATTCTCACTATTCAATCTTCTCCAGGTCATTTATTTTAGGCTAGGGGGACCCTTGGTTTTGGTCCCAAGGCTTCCAGTCACATTTTGCACTATTACATAGATTTTGGTTAAAATGACCCTTTGGTTATGAGACTCATATATGATCGAAACGACCTTCGATGAAAATATTTATAGTTCATTTGATTATTAATTATCAAATTCATAGTGGTAGAATAGTTAGTTCAGGTCCCAGTACTTTATATTTTATTTTGTGTGTTTAGACAAAAATTAGTTACAATTACCTAAATGGGCCTCGAGGGTTAATTTATTATAAACGACATTGTTTCCTAATTCTGATGATTCCAATAGATCTATGACATGTTCTATGATTAATTTTTGGAATTGGTTTATGGTCATAGGCTTATGGATAAGTTTTGAGGGTTAGAAGCATATTTTTTATATTGTTGGTCTTTATGTGGGCTCTTAAGCGACATTTGATTGTTTGACCAGGTCGCTTTAGCAATCATTGATCTACTTAAGCATTATTTTGACACTTTGATAAGATCTCTTAATCTATCAAAATAAAAATCACTTAGGTGTCACGGCCCGATTTCTCAAGTCATGATGGCACCTACTTTATCCCACTAGTAAGTATGCCAAATCATAGTCCGAAACAATAAGTAATGTGATAGTTGGTGGAAAGGCGAATAAATACTAGAATTATCCAAATAACAAGATTAAAACCATTAAATATAAGGATAACAACATAAATAAAGCTAAATAACGAAAAAAGTTAAATATCCCACAACCTAATAAGGTCGGTACAAGAGCCTTCAACAAAAGAATCAGAGCACTTGAAGTATCAAATTTATAATAGACTTAAATAGGATGAACATCAAAAAATAGAATAAGCAGAGAAATCTACCTCAACCTAGTTATGGACTCCAACCAACACTAATACAAAGCCAATGGCAGCAGATAGTACTCGGATCAACACCAAAAAAGATGCAAGAGTGTAGTATGAGGACAAAAATATTAGGTACTCAGTAGGCATGATTTATGAACTAAGCTAAATCATAATATAAGTACAATAATATGTGAGATAATAACTAAGTTAGGAAAAGGGGAAAACCTGGAACCGTACTTCAAATATTAAAAGTAAATAATCGATTAAATATTATCAATGAGAATGTGACTAACTATAATTTAAATAGGCCCCTATAACCCAACAAATGCAAACAAGAATAAATAATTCAACCATGCTCTTATACGGCTGATGGATGAAATCAGAAGTGAATATTACAATAACACTCATATAAGATATCCAAACTTCAAAACTATAATTATGACCATAACCATAGATATTTCCACACCATAAAAATACCAAACTTGAACCAGTTTAACAAACATGATAAGTAACTTCGCAATGAAAAAATAGAACCTAAAATAATATTTCACATTCCATACTTGAAACGAAAATAGTATCATGAATACTAGACTCCAACTGGGATTAATATCATTAAAGATATCATAATTGCCAAACTTGAACCAGTCTTAATATATACATTATACAAGCCTAGTCAATTCAAAAACGTTCAAACCCTACTTGAGCTCAATAATATAAATAGAACGATGGATGGAAGCTTTCTAAATCTAAAAGGAGCTAATTATCATCATGACCCAAAAAGGGCAGGAGGGGCCTACTTCAAACACCAAAGGTCCATTCTAAGGCTTTTCTACCAAAAAAAGACTATGAATTCAAATCCCACTACTAAGTGCTTCATAATTCTCATTAAATCCTAAGATATTAATTTAAAATAAGAAATGGGTAGTTGTAATACCCCGTATTTCCCTAGCTTAATTTAACTCTAGGTAAATGAGTATTTATATATAAAATTCCTAAAATAATTGGTATTTTTCAGTTTAGAGCTTATCAATGTGTAGGAAATTCAGTCAACTTTCTAAAGATATAAAATTTTCCCTAATCTAATACCCGAGTGAAGAGTTATAACCATTTTTTTAAAACAGTATACCACATAGTACAACATCGCATCGCGGAGAGGGTGCAAATGGTAATTATCAAAATCTAGTGATCCATCACGATCCCACTACGATGCACCACAAACCATTTTCCTAATTGTCACTTTCTAGTGTGACTCTGCGATCATGGCTCATCACGCCAAGGATTAAATTCGTATACAGTGCCGTACCACGATTTTACTATATCAAGCTAATCTCACAGGTCGCAATTGTCAATTTCTAGTGACACAACGTGATAGCGCAGCGTTACACCAAGATCCCAAATTAAAAGTGTCGTCCAACGGCAAACAAGTCTTTTCCCATAATTTAATCAGTCTAAAAATAGGATTTAATCCCTACAAACATGATTAAGTCATTATTTAATCAATTTATCCTAAATCAAAAAGCATTCTCTCTGTAATAGATAACCCTAGCTTTAAGAAATCAAGAGCAATCCTCAATAAAATCACTAAGAACATGAGGAATTAAAATACCCAGGTATGTCTGGTGTTCATCTATGGGTTCCTTTCACACATGGAGTCCAAGAATCCTTTTTTTTAAACTACAAAATTATTGATTCATGATTTACATGATTGAAATTGGATTGTATTCATGTTCATAAAATTAATTGAGTTTCAATCCATGATTAATTGTATATTCTAAGAAATTGAAATTGCATGTATATTGAATTATCTGATTCCCATGTTATAATCCTTGAATTAGAAAGTTTAGGTGTTATAGTTATAATGTCTACGTGTTATCCATGATTATTTGAATTAAGTTGGGCTCCCCATGTGTTTTACGGAATTTCCATGAATTAAATGGTAAAATAATGATATGCTAGCATATGTACAAGTTTATGCCCTACAAGTGTTTCATAAAATTTCTCTATGAATGAATTATGAACAAGTGGACCTTGATTTGCTTTAAAAGATCATGTTATGCTTTACTTTACATGCTATCGAGTCCTGGGGGTATCTAATACCGAACAACCTAGTTGTTTACCTAGATATACAGTAGTTATAGAATAGTATTAGTCATGTCACAAAACATTAGTACTCAGTTAGTTATAGAACTCAGTGAACTAAGTCCAGTTCTGTTAGAAAAAACCATCAGTAATAGTTCATTCAAATCTAGTACAGCCTAGAAATTAGTCTACGCTCTATTTTATTGGGAGTAGGATTCAGCACCGAGTGAAACCAAGGATAGGGGCTCACCTTCCAGTAGAGGGTGTGATCCGTAGAAGAAGTCCTTACGTTCCTGAACTATGTAGCAAGCGTAGGTTGAGACATCAACCTGTTAGTTGAGGGTTGATGAGGTGTTTTAACCTGCTCATTGAGGGTACCACCATTCTCATTAGATACCATCCACATAATAGAAAATCTTTAACTTGTCTTTACCCGTGGTATGGTATAGACAACCTTCCAACTGGGGTTACAGGTTGGACCCCAGTTATCTTATCTAGGGCATGTTGGTTAGATGATTATCTCTCATAGTCTCTGTTTTAGTCTCAGTATAGAATTTAATTCAGTTCTGCGGAATCATAACTGTCAGACATAGTCACTCAGCTATCAGTAATTCAATTATCAACAGATCTCAAATATCAGTTACTCAGTATCAAAAATTAGTTCTCTTTTTTAGTAAAAGCTCAGATAGAATATACATGTATATGCACAGTGTTGCATACTCAGTATTTTACAGCAGTTTTAATTATCCATGTACTCTAACTTAATTATTCCATATCATTTTGTCAGTTATTATTTGTGCATATAAACCTTTGCATTTGTCTTACCTAATCTAGCGTACCAGTACATTCCACGTACTAACACATAATTTTTTTGTGCGCTACGATGTCTCATATCCTAGGTTCAGACGCTCAGGTTTCTAACCATGCTTAGATAGATTCAGTTAACAAAAGCAGATTTAATAGTGAGTCCTAATTTGTCGAGGATATGTTTTTATTTCATCATTACAGTAGCTTCAGTATTTTAGTAGTCAGAGTTATTTGGTGGTTTGTTCCATCAGGGACACTTTTAGACAATTCAGTTAGAGGATTATTAGACTAGATTAGTTCAGACAAAATTCATTTTATATATTTTATTGTCAGACGTTATTATTATTAGTATTCAAATTATGAACCTAATGGTATGTTAGTCTATGTTTTGTATTATTTAGTATTATTATTTAGTGCTTACAGCAGGTACCAGTCATGGGTTATCTTGTGGTTCTTCGGTGTTGTAAGCATTGTGTGGCATCTGGGCTACACACTCAGGGCATTAAAAACTTTAAATCAGAGCCTAAGGTTTAATAGACTCCTAGGTAGCCTGAAAGCCAGATCTATTAGAGTCTTCTTTATGTGTCTGTAGCATACCACACTTATGGACAAGAGACTATGAGGCATTTTTTGAAAAGGTTTCCCTTCTTTCAGTATTCATGTCATACGGGTGAGAATGATTTCAAGTTAAAAAAACTAAAAAATATTGATTCATAATTTACATCCTTGAAATTGGATTGTATTCATGTTCATGACATTAATTGAGTTTCAATCAATTTTTAACTGTATATTCCATGAAATTGAAATTGCATATATATTGAATTATGTGATTCCCATGTTACAATCCTTGAATTAGGAAGTTTTGGTGTTGTAGTTACAATGTCTACATGTTTTCCGTGAGTATATGCATTAAGTAGTGCTCCCCATGTGTTTGATGGAATGTCCATGCGAATTATATTGTGAAATCATATCATGCTAGCTTATGTACAAGCTTATGCCCTACATGTGTTTGATAAAATGTCTCTATGAATGAATTATGAATAAGTAGACCTTGATTTTCTTTTCAAGATCATGCAATTCTTTACTTTTCTTGCAATCGAGTATTGGGGTATTTAATACCCGATAAGGGAATGGTTTACCTAGAGCTATAATAGTTACAGAATAGTCTCAGTTATGTAATGAAACAGTAGTACTCAGTTTGTTATAGAACTTAGTAAACTTAGTCTAGTTCAGTCAGTCAATATGATTAGTAATAGTTCAATTAAATCTAGTACAACCTAGAAATCAGTCAACGGTCTATTCAGTTTGGAGTAGGATTCAGCACCGAGTGGACCTAAGGATTGGGGATCACCTGCCAGTAGAGGGTGTGAAGTAGTCCTTGCATTCCAGAACTATGCAGCCAGCGTAGGTTGATACATTTACCTGCCAGTTTAGGGTTGATGAGGTGTTTTAACCTGCCAGTTAAGGGTACCACCATTCTCATTAAAGTACCAGCTAGGTGAGGGTAACTCTTCAACTTGTCCTTACCTGTGGCACGGTACTGGCACCCTTTAAACTAGGGTTATGGGTTTGACCCAAGTTATCTTTTTTGGGGCATATCAGTTAGATGATTACCTCCCACAGTCTTAATTTCAGTCTTAGTATAGAACTCAGTTCAATTCTATAAAATCAGGATAGCCACACACAGTCACTCAGTTATCAGTAATTCAGTTATCAGCAGATCTCAAATATCAGTTACTCAGTATCAAAACTTAATTCTCAGCTTTAGTAAAAGCTCAGATATAGTATTCATGTATAAACACGGTATTGCATACTCAGTATTTTATAGTAGTTTCAGTTATCTATGTACTGTTAACCTGTTATTCCATAGCATTCAGTCAGTTATTGTTCATGCCTATGAACCCTTGTATTCAACCTTACCTCATCTAGTATACTATTACATTCTATGTACTAATGCATACTTTTTTTATGCTATGATGTATCATATCATAGGTTTGTATGCTCAGGTTTCCAACCACGTTTAGACAAACTCAATTAGCAGCAGCAGATTCAGTAGTGAGTCATCATCTGTTTAGCATATACTTTTATTTCAGCATTGGTGTAGCTTCAGTATTTCAGTAGTCGGAGTTAGTTGGAGCTTGTTCCATCAACTCCACTTTTAGATAGTCTAGTTAGAGGCCTTTTAGACTAGATTAGTTTAGACAGCATTCAGTTTTCATATATTATTATAATCTATATTCCGATTATGAACCTTAGGGCACGTCGGTCTATGTTTTGCATTATTTAGTACTATTATTTAGTGCTCACAGAGGTACTAATCACTGGTTAGCTTATGGTCCTTCGGGGTCGTAAGCACCGTGTGGCATCTGGGGTACAAACTCGGGGCCTTATAGTAGTTAAGCTAAATTCGCTTAAATACAACTCATTAACTGGGCAAATAATCTAATTTTTTTATCTGTATGATCTTGTCATAATTTCTAACCTATGCGATCAAGTTATAATTTCCAACCCAAAACTAGCATGATATCATACCTATATTATAATAAAGAATAATCTAATAGTAGGGTAAGACTATACTAACTGGACATCAAAGAATGCCAGCTAAAGTTCTCTAAATTTGAGATTTTCCCTTCCAAGAAGCCTTTATATGATGCCACTCTATCAAAATAGTAATCTATATATTAACACAAGAAAAATAATACATTTATTCCATTCTAAAGCTTTGGGTCTAGAATTAATTCAAAATTCCATATCGGTCTCTCTTTCGAAATCACAATATCAAAAATGACAAATTGTACCCTTATGCTCAAGGATCATTTAAGCTCAAGAATGATTTAATTCTGAGCTCAAATGGTACTAAAATCAGCTCTTAGAGGTATAGGGATTTATGACTAAATCAGAGAACTAAACTAAGAATTAGGAGGATACTTACAAGGATTACGATGAAGAAATGATTATCCCAAGAACATCAACACCCCACAATCACCCAAGGATCAACCCCCCAATTCTCCCTGTTCTCTAGACCTTTTATGTTCTTGGACGTGAAGAAAATAGGAGAAAATGGGTAAAGGATAGAATCTAATATCCTTATTCTTACCGCTAAATTAGTTATTTCTAAAGAGTCACAAGATAGTTTTAGCAACACTTGCTCTTAACCGACCTCTACTTTTATGGACAATACATCACTTAAGCGACGTTTGCTAAATTGTTCGGCCTCTGCTAAATATATGGGCCATACTAACCTTGGCCATTAATGAGACCTCTTGGATCCTTAAGCGACCAAAGCTACACTTAAGTTATTTCTCAAGTTGAGCCCATTCACCAGCTGAATATGTTTTTTTCAAGTTTCCATCAACCCCACGGGATTTATTTGGAATCCCATGAATGCAAATTAACTATGCTACCCCATAAAATTCAACATTCTGGACTCAACAAAGCCATTTTAAGATTTTAATCTGGTGTTATTTTGATGACATTTGTCCCCTCACCTAAAAGCCACTTTACTAAAATACATCCCCTAGCCCAAACTAAGTCACAATCCTTGGGACTCAAATTAAAGGCCCCTATAGCCTAAAATGGACATTTCAAAGTGTAATGACCTTCCAGGTCATTTTTTGTAATTTTTCTCATTTCCACCATTTAGAGTTTTTGGAGCTGACTGTTCACTTACCAGGAAATTTATTTTATTTTAGAACCAATTAATATTTTGAAGTCTTCACTCGTTCAAATTGGATACCCAATAAAAACATAAGACAAACAAACATATATTCCAATTCTAATAGTTCCAACAACTATGGTACATTTATTTAGGTTAGGTGGACCTTTATTTTGAGTCCTGAGACTCTAAAACTCATTTTGGGCTATTGCCCAAAAGTTAAGAAAATAACACAGTCGTGGGACCCACTTTTCATTATAATGACCTCCGATGGAAAATTTGACAGCAACATTCAATCTAAAATGTCAAATTTGATATGGAAGCATAGTGTAACACCCCGATTTTCTGAACCAAAATACTACACGATGCTCATGACCCCGAAGGACCACTAGCTAACCTATGAAGGATATTTGTACCTGTATACTGCATAATATATCATAAAATGCAAGAATATGAACATGAAAGGCCATAAGGTTCAAACTGAATAGATGTCTGGAAAAGGTATAACAATACCAAAATAAGTCATAAATACTAAAAATATTGAGATCTGAATATCTAATCTTACATCTAGTCTGAAAGCCTCTAACTGAATAGAATAAGGAGTTGAGGGAATATGTCTCCAACTAACTCTATCTAGAAACTGAATTGTACATGTATCAATAATCATATAATCCTCGAATGAGAAGGACTCACTGCAAACTCTAAACACTGGAATGCTTCAACTGATCTGGAGCTCGTACCTCTAAACGTATGGTGTAACATAGGAGAAAGCACCATAGCGTAAATGCATCAGTACATCTGAATGTACTGAGTATATGAGTGAGGTAGGCTAAATATACAGGGTTATATGCATGAACAATGCTGACTAATATGAACGTCAAAATAAATGCATGCATACATAATTATAACTGAACTTATGAAGATACTGACTATTGAGTCTGAATACTGACAACATAAGTGTACTGATACTAAGCTACTGAATAGATGAATGACTATTTCTGAAAGTTTGAATTATGAAGAACTAGTCTTGTTGACTGTGTCTGATAGTCCTAAAGTTTAAAATTGATATCATGAATTCTGATAACAGATATGACTGATACATGAGTTCAAAAAATTGACATAACTGATATAACTGTAATGATCAACCTTACTGATGTAACTGATACTGAGCGACTGTATCTGAAAGTCTAAGTTCTGATGGAACTTTTTGAGTTCCATTCTACTTGGAGTAACTAAATCTGAGATCAGTCATATCTAGTGGGTGATAATGAGTATACTACCAATAAGGACGATTTGACTTAGTCTGAGATCATTCCTATCTAGCGAGTGATCTTTAAATCTAATAATTCTGATACTGATTAACCATATTAGAGATTAGTCCTAGCTAATGGGTGATCTTGAAGTCTATTTACAATGATAACAATTAAATGTATCTAACATACTGAATCTGTACTACTAAGCTGAGTTGACTATGTCTGAAAGCCCTAATTCAGTAACTAAAATTATGGGACATGTTCATCTAACCGATATGCCCTAAACTAAGCTGACTGGGGTCCAATATCTACCCTGACTTGAAGGGTGTCAGTACTGCTTCACCAGAAAAGACATTGTTGTGGAGTAAGTCCTAATCTAGCGGGTGACTCCTGGGATTAGTCCTATACATATAAATGTGCTAATGGGTCACCCCTAAGTATGACAGTCCTATCTACCGAGTGACATGTCGTACCTACACTGGCTACGTAGTTCTAGAACTTAGGGATTGCTTCTAAGGATCTCAATCCTAATCTAACAGATGAGTCCCCATCCCTAGGATTACTTGGTGCTGAATCCTACTCCCATCTGAAAAACACTGAACTAAATAACTGGGCTAAACTGAATAACTGAACTGAACTGATTAGCTAAACTGATACTTATTAACTAGATTGATACTAGTGCTATTGTTTAGCAGAGCTAAACTAAGTTTACTGGATTCTGATGACTGATGAAATGTACTGAGTTCTAAGGACTGGTTGAGAGTACTGAAGTTACTGAGATTGAATTTGAATATTGAGGTTACAGATATTATTGAGTACTGAGATCACTGAGATTACTAAACTAATAAGATTATTGAGGTTACTGGATTTTCCTGAGTTATATGACTGACTGAATTCTATAGATCATAGCTTGACTGAGAGTATCGTGATAACATGACATGGATCTAGGGACACAACTATATTTTTGGGTACGAGTACCCCCAGGACTCGATGGAAGGAAACAGACACAACATGACTGACTTGATCGTAATATTGGAGTCCAGAATTCACATTGCCATAAGTAGGGTATATTATACATCATGTAGTTCTTCAACATCTTAAGCATGGTGGGGAGTGCATGGATATATTTCATGTACATATAGTATATCTCCATTATTATTCATGCTTCATACGATAATAATAGCAACACATCAACAACATCGAATTTATATTGAAGTATATAACTAACATGGACTTGTCATTTAGATATCATTGAAGCATGAAAACTTGAATTTCTAGCATCTTAAGAATTTTATCAAACACCTTGCACGGATAATATTGAGCATAGGTATACTTAATAAATTTAGAAATCTTGAACCACCCAAATTCATGGGTTTCTAACTAACCTATTCATATGATTCATGAAAAACACATCAAGACACAACCTTGAATTCAAACAATAATAATTAATATGAATATAGTCATAAAACAACAAGGAAATCATAATTTACAATTTAAAACATGATTCTTGAGCTCCATGGATGAAAGGGACCAATGGATAAACAATAGCATACCTTAGATTAAGAATTCGTGAAGATTGACGATGAAATTTTCTTCAAATAGACTCTTCTATGAAAACCCTACGGCTTGTTGTTGAGTGTTTTGATCTTGAGAGGAAACCCTAATCTTGTGGTTGAGAGTGTATGAGAGAGTTTTTTTGAAATATTTAACTTTAGAGAATAGAAGATAATATGCTCCTTGAGGGTTATAAGTCGTTGGAAGTGAAGGAAAAAGACCAAAATACCCTTATTAAAATAAATTCACAGTTGCTGAAAATTATAGCTGACGATATTTGTGACAAGGCATCAAAAAGTGACAAGCCGCCAAAAATGTCATCACACAGGAGCTGGAATTGATTGTTTCTGCCTATGTCTTATGAAATTTGTGACAAGGCATAAAAAATATAATAGGCAATCAAAAATGTCATCACACAAATGATGGATTCTGCCTAAGGCTGACAACCTTCATGATAGAGCGTCACCAATGTGTTAAGCTACCACGAATGTCATCACTTAGGAGCTGGTTTCTGCCTATGGCTGACGACCTTCAGGATAGGGCATCACAAATATGGTAAGCTACCACGAATGTCGTCACTTAGGAGCTGGTTTATGCCTAAGGCTGACGACGTTCATTATATGGCGTCACAAATGTGTTAAGCTATCACGAATGTCGTCACACTGTTTTCCAACTTGACATACTGGAGTAAAATAGGAATAACTCCTTGCTTCGATATCGTATTTATGAGAAATTGTATTTTTAGAAAGATAATTCAACGATATTTCATTTCATATATAGTAAACCACCCAGTTCATCACATACAATGACTTATTGCTTATTGAAGTTGACCCAAGTTTTGAAGCTTACTAAAACTTGAACGATAGGAAAGTTTTCAACCTGTACCTGAGTTAGGGGACCTATACGATCTAAATTCATGCTAAAATAGATTCCCACACTACATAATTTATTAAAACACTAAATTTACGTATAATTTGAGGCTTTTGAAATATTTACGCATAGGAATGATAGATTTTCATCCTAGTCCGAAATGTGGGGTATTACACATAGTTTATTTGTGTATATGGGATTCTAGATGAATCCCGTGGTTTGGTGTAAACCTAAAATTTTTAATCTTTCAACTGGTGCACCACTTAAAAACCCTTATAGTTCGCTTAAGCGGAGGACAACAAAATCTCTCAACTGACTGTTTAATCCATCAGGCAAGCCTAGCTAAGCTTAACTTAAGTGGCCTCATCATTGCTTAAATAATGGGTGCTAAAGTAGCATGAGTACCACTTAAGAGGTATCTGTACAGGAATCAAATATCACCAAAGCAACACTAGGTCGCTTATGTTATGACCAGTTAAGTTGCTCAGTGTCCGTTTCAGCAACATACTAGCTCCTGGGAAGACTATTAAAACCTTGCATAGCCCAATTTATCCCATTTTTTTCCATTTCAAAGAACATAGAACTCTAAGAAGTGTGAAAAACAATGACAATAATTGGTGGGTGGTTTTGGAGCATTTGTGAACTTAAATTATGTATTTTTACTCTAAATCCATTGTAAGTTTCCATCAATGTCTTGAAAAAACTCTTCATCTTTTTCCAAAATCCCTCTAATATTCGTGAGTTGATTGTAGCACCATTTGATATCAGAACTCACCTCTTCTTAAGGATTCATTTTTGTTTAGTATAGTGGGATGTGTTTTCTGGTTTGAAAGTATGATTCCAAAAATAGGTCCTATGGGAGATTTTTATGTAATTTTGGAACCGAAGAAACATAGTAAAATATGGGTGTTGTTGTTCTCATTTTGATGAGAACATTGTAATTCCTTAGCGTGGCATCATGCAAATGCTTCTTGATAAGGAAAATCAGTGGTTTAACAGATTCTTCAAGCTTTCTTGGGCATCAAGGTAGGCTAGGCCTACTTTTCTAATTTATTGAGCTAATTCATAGTATAATTATGATATTATGCAAGATATAGGATGGAATTTAGATATTGGAGGTGTGATTGACAATATTACAATTATTTGAACTATTTAGGCTATCTTTGAATCATAATTTAGGTATAGCTAACTTAGTAGCTCATGATTTGGGTAAAATTGTTATTTTAAGGATTATTTAACATCTTGAAGTGAATTTATATTCCTTAGCCATGCTCGGCAATGAATTTTTGATAAAATGGATTTTAGGAATTAAAAGTTGGCCACTTCGGTCAATTTTAGGCCAAGATTCGTTTTAGCTCTTGAAAACCACTATATGCAGTGATACCCTTTAAAAATGTTTATTTTGGACTTTTAGAAATTTAAACACATAATATTTATGTTTGTTTGGTATTTTGGAATTGTTGTTTATTTCAAGTAAAACCTGGTGGTTCATTGATATTGAGTTTCGGTCCAAGTTCAGTAATTAATAGTGATATTAATGCTATGAGTTTTCATTCAAGTCTAAAAAAGTGATGTTATGATGTTGATGATATTGAGTTGTCATTTGATTCTGTCATTGAGAGTTTAATTATGATATTATATAGCATGGACGATTTTATGGTTAGAGTTGATATTTGATAAAGTTAAGGGTCATTAGTTATTTACCATCTTTTGATTATCAGTTTTGGTTTATGGGGGCCGCATTAGATTATTTACTATTATGCACTTACTATCCTATGGGGGGAAGTCTTGTAGTATTAATTAAGCTTTCTTTCATTTTATGTCTGTTTTGGTTATTTATTTACATATTAAAGCTTACTTCCATGTTTACCCTTTTACCTTAACTAGATTATTTATCTCGCATATTTATTGTATTTTATATCTTGATTTAGCTTAGTCGGCCAATGATGCCAATTAAGTATCTAGGGTTTTGGTAGTCATACTACACCTTTGTATCTTGTTTTTGTAGATCTGAATACTTGTAGCCACCGCTCATGCGACATTCATACTGAGTTGATTTTTGAAATAGTGTGAGCTTTCGGAGTCGGAGTTTCCCTATCTTTCTTTGATTATCTATGTCTATTCTTTAACTATTTGAGATAGATTTATAGTTGACTATTTCAAAACACATATTCCTTTTGTAGTAGCTATTGTACTTACACTACAAGGTTGTAGGATGGTTGTTGATGTTTAATCTATCTCTGAGACTATCATGATTGCCTTATTATTATTACAAGTATTTAATTGTAGATTTTGGAGTGTTGGCTACCATCCACCAAATTAGCCCATTGTTTGTAGCCTTGGGCTATGCTTAGGATTACCTACTACCAAGATAAATTAGGTGCCAATTGGTAACATAGCCTAGGTTAACCAGTATTTTTGGTACAAGAGCAAGTCTCTAGTATAGTCCCAGGATCAGAACGATGATGTACATTTCTTATCTTGGGTAGGCCATAGGATATTCTTTGAAGCTCTTCACTTCTATCATCCATTTAATGCTAAGAGTCTGAGTTAGTTTCTGTAGAATTTCTTTGATGTCACTCTTTCACAGATGGCTAGGACACGTTCTACCACTACCCAAGAGAGGATCCTAAGACTGATCCTAGTGATCCTATCACTAATTGTTGACAACCTAGAGGTCATGGACAACCTAGATATGTTTTCCCTTAATAACACTCAACTTACACATCAATTTTTGTGTAAGGCGGTCATTGTCAATAAATTTACCCAACTTTAGACTCGGGGTTGAATCCATGAGGAACAATGTGAGAGCGATCAAATTAATTTGAAATGATAGTTACAAGTTAAATTCAATCCTAAACTAATTTTTTTCTGGGATTTTCTAGTATAAGTTCGTGGCTATGAATAATTAGAGTTTTAACAATTATGCACAATTCTTGGGATTATACAATACTAAGGGAGTGACATGTTGGAGTTAGTCATCAATATCAATTTAGTAAGTCAAATGTGGGAAGGCTTGGTTATAGATTTTGATGCTAGTGTTTCAACAAAACATAAAACTTTCACCTATTGATCCTTTCAAATACCTAATGGATGTGTTCAACATTTTTCAACCACAACCTCAATCAAGGCATCCCTATTTCTAGGATGACACCCATGGCATGGGTAACCTCACTCACCCTTATGTCTAAGATAGTGAAAATTTAGAAAATTACTAGCATAATTGTTTATCATTGCATTTGTCCCCATATCAATCTTTTATGGATTATATGGATTCATAAGTTCACCTAAAACCCTTCTTTCAAAGATGGTATTGAACTTTCTATATCTTGGATCTTTCACTCATCAAACTCATGTGGATATTTGGAGCTTTAACCCATCAAATACCAACCACATTAGTATAGCAATAATAGAACCCATAAACATGATCTACCAAATAGATGCTCACAGTCACAACCCACACATACCTTAATCCCTATTCACACATAACCCCAAGAGGAAGATTTAGATACACAAAACATAGACAAGTATAGATATACCCATAATCTCCATTGAATAAAAATGTAGAAGATCTAAGGGAATATTGCTTCAAACTTGGATCTCCCATAATATCAACAATGAAAGTGAGAAAATCTTCCACTTAGAAAATCTTCAATGTATTTTTCACCAAAAATTTACACAATATTTTCTTCTCTAAAAATAAAGGCTACAAAGTCTCAAGCCAAAACCTCAAAAAAATTTGAAGAAGGAATGTGATGTGATAAATATTGAATGATAACAAAATGCGAGTTTTGACCCATTGAATGGGAAAGTGAGGTTGGGTATTTATAATGATGTTTCTTCCTTTGGGCCATTTTCCTCCCTCATCTGATCACAAATAATTGATCGCGATTGCCCTTATCATGATCGCAGTTTGGCCATCACAATCATAGTTGGCTGACTAGATTGACTCAAAGCGATTATCCCGCAATCGTGATATTTGAGGGCTAGATCCTGATCTTGCTTCATCTTGTCCAGCTTTTGCATTTCAATTCCCTTTTTGATCCTTTTTCAACTTAACTTTGCTTCTTTCCTTCTACGAACTTGTATACCTGTAAAATATGGGAATTAGTATATTTAAACAAAAATATGTCTCACTTTTACATTCAAATCATAGTAGTATTCATGAATATTTATTGAAAATAAGTGATAAATTTACCCCTCATCACCTCTACTAGGGGCCAGTATAAAGGACCTTCACCAGACCCTATCCTTGTATATAAGCCAAAGGTTCTTCTGCTGAATTCAACAATGGGCTTGGGCCTAGCCTAGGATCTACCATGGTTTATTTCTTCTTTAGAGCTTAGGTATATATTGGTTAATCTTTTGGGATTGGTTGGTAGTGCACCATCTTATGGTGCACGGTTTACATATTTGAATAGTACTGAGTGGTGCCGGAGCCTATAAGTGTGGCTTCTAAAGTTGAGGTCTCTCGTGCACCGATTGTTGCTTAGTCGATAGTCTCCCCAGCTTTCTATGTCTTCTAAAGAACAAAAAATATTGGGTATTTTATTGATATTAGCTCCTCTAGGTTTTCTAGTGCACCAAGCTAGAATACATATAAGTTCTTGCTTGCTTGTAATGATGGACTCTGTAATTTGGGGCTATTTTAGACTTGTTATGTGTAATACAATATTTTTTAATTATATTCTGTAGCTCGACATTAGTGAAGTGGGCATATTGATTCCAGGCCAGTTAGATCTCCGCTATTGGCATGGACTCAATTCTTTAAGATATTC
Organism: Capsicum annuum; assembly: GCF_002878395.1. Lineage (NCBI taxonomy): Eukaryota > Viridiplantae > Streptophyta > Magnoliopsida > Solanales > Solanaceae > Capsicum > Capsicum annuum. Next base: position 127,092,207 of record NC_061119.1, on the reverse strand, counting down.
ATAGATAAGTATATGCCTCTCAATCTTAGAGATTATTTGATGGATTAGTTCTAAGTGTTGGAGTAGGGCTTTATAAATATTAGGGTGTATGAGACTCTATTTCATGAGTTGGCAAAGAATGATACTTCTATTCTAAATATTGAGTATGAGAGGGTTATTGCTTTGTCAGGGAATTGAGACTTCCTCTCCACATATCAACATATAAATTTGTTACTATAGGTAGGCCTCTTGCTAAAAGTTTTTATCATGCACAGGTTATGAAGGAGATACATCTTAAAGGCTAGGGGTAAAGCAATAAGAGGTAGCAGTATAATGGTAGTTTTATGGAGAGACACAATGGCTAGAAGTTTAGAAGTACCAGTTAAAGTATAAGGGTTAGTCTAGTAGGTTGGTTTAGTCCACATTTAAGATTATTGATAAAGGCTTATCTAGTATTAATAATCATTCTAGCCAGAATGATGGTTAGCCTTTTAGTTATTCATCGTCTATTTATTCTAGTCATAGTAGTTATTTTGTGTTAGCTAGATCTTATAGATTCAGTACAGTGTCTAGGACACGTAATGGTAGTGTGGCTTTTTGCTATTTCATAAGAGAGTGCCCCAATTATGGAGTAATGATTCCTTTACATTAGATTGTCCCACTAAGTATTGTAGTTCCACCCCCAACTAGAGGTGGTATGCATGGTCGTAGGGTGCTCGTGGTGTTTGTCAAATAGGTAGGATAAAAGATCTATCAGAAGCCCAGCCAGGTGGTAGGTGTGGTCTATTGTATACCATACCTGCTAGACCTAAGGCTGAGTCTTCGGATTCTATTATTACCAGTGTAATCTTTATGTTCCATCAGTTACATTTTTCTTTATTTGATCTGAGATCAACCTTTTTTTATGTGTTTGCTTATTATGCCCCATGATTAGATTTGTCTTGGAATTTATTATCAGGTTTACAGATCATATGATTTTACTATTTGAGAGTTTGATACTCTTGTTGATCTTATTGTTATAGATATGTTTGATTTTGATTTTATTCTGGGAATGGACTATACTATGATGAGGCCTTGATTATTTTTCTAAGACCGTTACCTTAGCCATACCTAACATACTGCTAATTGTATGGCGAAGAGATTTTATTCACAAGCCAGTGAGGATTATTTCTGATATTTGGGATATGAGACTTATTTTGAGGGGTTTCAAGCCTTACCTCATTTATATTCAAGATGTTAGTGTGAAGTATCTATCGCTTGACTCTATTTCTATAGTTTGTGGGTTTCTTGATATTTTCCCTTCTGATCTACCTAGTCTTCCACCTGAGAGTGATATTAAGTTTTTTATTTATCTTAAGTTAATCCCTCAACCTATTTCTATGGCACCTTATCATATGGCTCCTGCTGAACTTCAGGATCTCCATGGTAAGGATTTCATTAGATGAAGTGTATCTCCTTGGGGAACTCCTATCTCGTTCATGAAGTAAAAAAATTGTTCCATGCATATGTGTAATAAGTATAGGGAACTTAATAAGGTGACTATAAGGAACTGGTATCCTATGCCTCACACTAATGATTTTTTGGACTAGCTTGGTGGTACAGGGTGTTCTCTAAGATTAACTTGAGGTTAGGTTACCATCACTTGAGGATTTAAGCTGAGGATATCCTAAAGACAACCTTTAGGAACCGACATGATCATTATTAATTTCTAATGATGTCTTTTTGGTTGACCAATTCCCTAATCATTGTTATCGATTTGATGAACTATGTGTTCAGACCTTATTTTGATTTTTTATGATTGTTTTTATTGATGGCATCCTTGAGTATTTAAGAATTATAGTATATCATATTAAACATTTTAGGATTGTGCCCCAGACTTTGACATATCGTATAGTTTTTGCCAAATTCTCTACTTGTGAGTTTGGGCTTAAGTCTGTGACATTCCTTGGGCAATGATGTCTGAGGAATGGATTATGGTAGACCTAGCAAAATTGACTCTATTTGTGATTAGTTAAGGCCTACATCACCATCTGAGCTTTATATCTTCATTAGTTTATATAGTTACTAAAGATGGTTCGTTAAGAGTTTTACTACTATTGAAGCGCCGATACCAAATTGTCTTGGAATGAGGTTCTATTCTGATGGTCTGAGTAGTGTGAGTCTTGCTTTGGAAAGCTCAAAAAATTTCTTACTTGCGCTCCTACTTGGGCTCTTCTTGTTTAGTGTAAGTTATTCCCCTTATATTGTGATGCTTCCAGTGTTGGTTTAGGTTGTATGCTGATGTAGAAGGGTTGAGTTATTGCTTATGCATCAAGGCAGGTAAAGGTGCACGAGCACAACCACCCCACTTATGACTTGATTCTAGCGGTGATAGTTTATGCGCTTAAGATTTTGAGGCACTATACTTGTAGCGTGCATTGTGAGATCTTCACAGATTATTGTAGTCATCAGCATCATATGACCCAGAGAGAGCTATATTCTTGGCAGCGTAGATGCATGAAATTTCTTAAGGATTATGACAAATCTATTTTTTATCATCAAGAAAGGGTGAACATGGTAATTGATTCCTAGACACATAAGGCTGTAGGTAAAGGTAGTTTAGCTTCTATTTCAGTTTCTTAGAGGTTGTTGGCATAGGAAATTTTGTCCATAGCCAACTTGATAGTGTGACTTGATATTTCAGACCATAGGAGAATTCTTTCTAGTATTGATGAGAAGTCTATGCTATTGAGTAGATTTGGAGTTGTCAGTTTGAGGATATGAAACTATGCATCATTTGTGATCACGAGTTAAGTGGTAAGTCAAAGAAGGCTTCCATAGATTCCAAGGGTGTTTTGTAATTTGATAGTCGTATTTTTGTTCTAAGGGTTGATGACTTGATTCAATTTATTTTCAACAAGTCTCACAACTCTAGGTATTCTAGTTACCTGGGTATAGCTAAGATGAACAAAGAATTGAGGTAGCATTACAGGTGAAATGGTATGAAGAGAGCTGTGGCGGACTTTGTAGCTTATTGCCAAAGTTACTAGCAGGTGATAGCTAAGCATAAAAAATCCGGTGGCTTGATTTAGATGTTTCCCATTCCCTAGTAGAAGTGGAAGCGAATTACCATGGACTTTGTCAGTGGTTTGACTCACAATTCCCGTGGTTCCTATGGTATTTGGTTCATTGTGTACTGGTTGAACAAGTTGGCATATTTTATTCCTATTCATGTGTCCTTCAGCATCAAGAGGTTAGCCCGATCTATGTTCATGAGATAGTCTATTTGCATGGTATGCCTATCATTATTATTTTAGACCAGGGTTCTATTGAGCCCAAGCCCACACACAAGTGGATGCGGTCCACCCAAGTAATATAGTCGCCTTAAGGAATCCAAGTGTCGATCTCTCAAGGACTTGAATTAAACAAATATCAAATTCCAGTTCATCGATAATTATTTAAATAAGTTCTAACGTACACAAAAGAGAGTTTGAAAGTTCAAACTAAAAGTAAACTCAACAATATTGAAAAATAAAGGCTTTCAACAATTATGGGGAGAAACCCAGGGCCAAGACACCATGAACAATCATACTTAGCCATATAACTTCATAGGTTAAGTTGATTATCTTGGTTATTGGTTCTCGAGGTTGATTATATGATTATGGTCTTCCAAACCTCTAATCAACTATCTAACCTGGACTTATAACTACATCATTGAGTAGGGATGAAAAAATTAAGCTAAAGGCCTATATATTTCCTCACTTTTATGAACTAAATAGGATGTATTAGGTATATTCCTATCCTAAACCCAAATTACAACTTCAATTAATTGAAAGATTACAATCCTATTCCCTATATCCCACCTTCTATGCTATCGTTCCTCCTTCCAGGATCATAATAAAGTTAAGCATATATACTTAGGATCACTAATCCTTAATATAATTATAACAAGGATATAATAACAACCAACAATGATAATAACGATAACCAACTCAATTAACAAGCAAGAGTAATAATGTTCTTGGCCTCAACCCCGTAAAATGGTTTTTAGCCACTCACGGACGAACAAAGAATCATACTAGTATAACCCATGTAATGATCCAAAATAAAAATAAAAGGAATAAAAACCCTATTTTCAGCCTTCTCAATCGTGTTTCAATGCCCCAAGGTCATCCACGGTGGTTACATAAGAATTTAAGTGTCCTATTTATATTATGACCAAGCTGGCTGTTTTTATTTAGCCTCTGTGACATGCCCTTATCATAGAGGATAGGGTACATTTCATTCCAATATCATGGTGGCATACTGGTTTGGAAAATTCAAAATGCAACCAATGGCATGGCACACCCTTATCGTGCCATCTAGGAAGCATGGCACGCCTATGTGTCGAAAAATTCAAGATTTTGTCAAGCTTAGTCCATTGTGTTTGTCCTTCATGTCAAACATCTATGGTGAATTTTACTATTGATTTAACTCTTTTATATCATCTATTTATCATATTTATAAATTTAACAATTATTATATAATATCAAACACCACAAATTAGAACTCAAAACCATATAGAATCCAACACAGTGTACTAGAAAGGAACATAGCACAAGCTAAAAGTACTAGTTTTCGCATTTGAATGTTAAATGAATGTTTTAAGTCCAAAACACTGTGAACACATCTTAAACACTACAAACACATAACCAAAATCTTATAATCTCATTTACACAAAGATTAGCTCATTATGCATATGAGATGTCCTCAAAACTAGGCTAAGTATGCTCAGATAACAACACTTAGGTGCATAAATATACCTAAGATCATCATCCGACAGTTAAAGCCTTGTTCTTCCTCGAAAACACTTCAATTTAACAATAATAATCAAGAAATATTCCAACATTATTACTATACAAAAGATATTAAAGATATCACTACAATCACAACACAGATAACAAGTTTTACACTAGCATGTTATATACACTTAAAAGCTCAAGTATCATACTTTAAAACATCGTAACCTTAAGAATTGACTCGCCAAGTTTGGAAACTCATGTGTATTACCAAATCTAATAGGTCATACAAATCACCTAATTATCATCAAATATGTGGCCTCACAATAAGAGTGTTACCCATATTCACTCATATAGATTTAATTTCTCAGAAGAATGGGTATAAGAGTAAAATTATGCTCCCTCTCAAAATAAATTCACAAGTTATATGAGATGAAATATAGGCCTTCCCTTAGTGTAGAACTCTACTAATATAAGAATGTTGAAGCTTAAGATCAAATAGGACTTTATGGGTCATAATTTAGGCTTAGGGACCAGTAGGAACATTTTGCCAGAAATAATGACTATCTTAACTAAGTTCTCTAATACATCACACGTATATTAAGATCAATATCTTAGAAACCACACTTTTGACCACCTCTACCTTCCCATTCTCTTTATTTTTTCCCCATCTGTAAATCCCCGACATCTTCTTAGCTAAGTTCTATCCATGAAAAGTCTAAGAATTAGTTTTTAGAATGATATAAATTATTTTTCCTGTGGAATTTCCTAGATTTCAACTTTCATTACATAAATGACTGAATTAGATTTCCAATGGTATAAGATTCATCAAAAACGGACCCTCGCTAAAGAAGTTATGAATAATTTAAATTTCCAGTCGTAAACATCATCATTTTGGGGTCTAGCGCATCGCAGAGAGGGTCAAATTGAAAATCTTTAAATTCTAATGGGGCTCCGCGATGGTGGTTCATTATGGAGGCATCAAATTTCCTACTCGTCGAATTCCAGTGGACCACTGCGATTGTGGCGCATGGCGGTGGTACCCGAAATTTGATTTTTAAGTTGAAATTTCCAATTTCGTTCAGAAGTCATTAAGGGTAAATTTGACTTTCTCCTAGCCTTTAAAAACATCCAAACAAAGGATTTAGGATATGTTTGAGAAACTTAACCCTATTTTCATTAAAAATCATCAAGAATCCTCTCTAGGGTTTCAAACAAGAACTTCAAGAAACCCAATATTCAATCGTGGGCTTTAAAAATCGATTGAAGATTCGAAATCCATAGATCATAGGCTTCAAGAAGAACCCGCTTATTTTATAAATAGAGGTGTGTAGGGTTGTCCTAAATTTCATGGGCATTTTTTCAAAAAGGAATTTATGCAAAACTTTGAATTTATACAAGTTTATATATGTTTTTACAAATGGGGGTTTTCAATTGATACAAATAATATGTTTTGATATATGATTTTGAAAGAATTATTGAGATATCATGGGGTTGTTTGTTTGAATGTATTAAAATGGTTGAATTATGAATATGTGACCTGAAATTTCAAAAGGGTGTGATGTACATGAGTTGTGAATTTTCTAAATTATCCATGATAATGTTTATACCCCATATTATACTAGTGTTAAACCATTGAGAGCATGATTTTGTAATTGATATGACATTACTCATAAATGATTAAAATTCTTGAATAATAGCATGTAGAGAACCATGGTGTATGTGTTTTAATGGTGTTAAAGTCATACATATGTACATGTGGTAAATAGTATGAGAAGTTGGTAAGTTGATGTGATATTGATGACTTGCCAGTTGGGTATGACGATACCCTACAGAGTATGACATGTGATTAATTAAACTGAGTTTCATGCATTGATTTTTTGACATAGGTGGTTACCCAAAGAAAGAATGAGTCAAATAACTCTACGCTGGAAACCATGTTTGCCGACTCAGGAACATGGTACCCTACTGTGTGATCTTGTGTACCTGACATTATGTAATCCCAAATTGAGACTATGGTTAGGAGCCCTACTTTGTGATCTTGTGAAATACCATACTTGATTGGATCGAGACACCCTGTTGTATGATCTTATGTGTCTTTCCCTCACTTATACTCTAATCTTGGTGGCAATCGTGATTTGACAGTTGGTTAAAATATGAAATTGTAGGGTGTACCACCTAGCTCAGATGTGTTGCATTGTTGTTGAAAAATCAGTATACTATGCCAATGTATTTTCCAAATCATTTTGCAATAATGTGTTTTATAACAGCTCTCATTTATTTTATATAAAAATCTCTACTTTGTTTTGGATTACTCTGTGTACCAGTACTTTGTATTGACGCTCTTCCCTCCCAGGTTCGAAGGCACAGTCTAAGGGTCCAGAAAATTAGTAGATTCTTCAGATAGTTTTGCAGAGACAAGTGGTGAGCCTTCTATATTTTGGAAGGCCTGATGTCTGACAGTTTATTTATCATTTAATAGTTTTGGGTCTACTGGGGGCCTTGTCCCAATTTTCAGACAGTTGTTTTTTTAGTCATGTATTAGAGATTTCGCCGATGGTTTTTAGATGCTGATAGATGTTGTGGGATGTTATTTCCCATTATTAATTTCATTGGACTCAGGACCATGTTCCTATAGTATTGTAAATCTTCCACACTTCTTTTATCATATGAATTATGTGCATGATTACCAGATAGATAGGGGTGTTTTGGGCCTTCGTGGTTCGGAATGCTCATCACGACCAAGGCCCGGGTTCACGTCGTGACACCATCTCGTTAAGTTAGTTTAGATATACACAGTTGGGACTATGCATTATAAACACTATATTAGATTTTTGCACCATGTTCTTTCCTTTTATGTTATCACTACTACCCACAGTACATCACTTTTTCAACATCAGTAGCTAATACTTTGGGGGATTCAATTTCACTTTTTTCTTCATAAATTTTTAATTGCTTAACCTCATTAATGTTTCAACTAAATTTCATAGAAGCTTTTGATCAAATTAAGCTCAATCAAATAAGGGGAATAGGCTATATATCAGGCTGTAAAAGAATCTAGGCCAAAGGCTCGACGAGGCTAACTAGTATTATGCACACGAATAGATAAAAGAGGGTATAAAACTTGGTTATCAAAGAAATGCCTACATCAACTCCTAAACCCACAATCTTTGTTTTGATTTGTACACACACACCTATAAATTACTAGATATTACACGAAACAAAGAATATATAAGACCTCACATGGCACTCGACACATGCTCAAATCATGTAGGATCCTTATATACTCTCAACAAAGTATTTACATGAACTCCACATTAGGCCAACAACATTCAACAGTCATATCCATGAATTTGGGAGACACAAAAAGTAGTTATTCAACACAATCACATTATTTCACATATAAAACCATGTGAATTATGTAATAATACATAGCACCAACATGAACATCATACTTACCTAACATACAAAACTTTAAAATTTACTACTAAAAATAAAAAAGGATACTGGGTTCAAAGGGTTCCTCCATGGAAAAGAACCAAAAAGAAAAACCACAGGATAGGTGATGTGTGCACCTACTTACTGACACCCATAAAAACATCAAAACAAAAAAGGAAATCTTCTAGTAATTTTTTTAAATTTCCTCAAAAGCTATAAATTAACTATGAATTTAAATCCTATAGAATCACTTCACCCAAAACCATGGGAATTCCCCACCCTATATTTTAAAACTCACTTTGTCCCCAAAGTATGCTCAAAAGTATGGATACAAATACTCTTTGAGGACTCTAGACCTAGATAGTTGCATTTTTCCACATCAATGAGGTCAAGTTGACCCCAAACTTAGTCCTTGACATGCTTCTTAGCTCAAGTGTAAGGAACAAAGGCTTACCATCTTCTTGTGACTCAACAGAAACAAAAAATATGTGAAGTAAAAAATATAATATGAAAATTAAATTCCTTCTTTAACTTGGGTGGCCTCCCAAGTAACAACTGATTTAGTGTTGCGACACAACCCAATATCACTAAATCTTAACCATATTACTTTATCTTCTTTCTCCTACTTAGATGTCAAATTCTCACTCGTTTCTAACCTCTTAAGTGTGTATTCTCGAGTTTATCATTTTTCTTAATAATAGCCTTCTTAGGCTTCTCAACTCTATCAACTTCAGGCTTAGGTGATGTCTTGGGCAACTCAATTGGACTGTTTAAATTGGTCATTAGTATTTTAGGTTCTACCACCATATACGTGTCCAATTTTAGGGTAGTTATCATGCATAACTCTTTATAGTGGAAAAGTGGACTGACTAGTTTATAAACTTTGAAAACCACCTCTTTGTCTTTCAATCTCATTTTAAGAGTGCACTCTCTTACATTTATCAGGGCTCCTCCCATTTCTAAGAATGGATATCCCAAAAAAATTGGTACTCTATGATTTGCATCATAATCCAAAATAATAAAGTAAATACAAAAAAAAACTTACCATCCTTTATGAACAAGTCCTTAATAATTTCTTTGGGATGGAATTGGGTTTCTGGAGAACCACAGAGCATGGTCTAGGATTTCCCAATCCAAGAGTATTAAACATTGTTAGTTGCATCAATTTTATAATAGCCCCCATATCTCTCAGAGCATAGACGATATTTCTGTCACCAATTTGTATGTGAAGGGTGAAACTCCCTAGGTCCTTACGCTTTTGGAGCATCTTCTCAATCACCATAGATTTTCACTCTTCAATGAGTGATACCGTCTGAATTTCCTATAGCATAATCTTGTTAGTCACCACGTCCTTCAAGTACTTAGCGTTCTTATGCATTTTTTACAAAACAACTAACAAAGAAAAATTAATAGAGGGTTCTCTAAACACATCAAAGATGTTCAAACAAGCATCCTTTTTGGCCCTTTTTAGCCTTTATGGGAATAATGGTGGTGGACTTTCCTACCTATGCTTAATAGCCTTTGATTTTGGGTACTCATTCTTTCTTAAATTATCAATATCTTTCCATGCAACCTATTTTGGAACTAACTCTAAATCTACCTCCTTATTTGTCTTTGAAAGCCTGTCATTAAGATCCTTACCACTCCTTCAAGTGATTTCCATAACTTTCTTTGGAGGTTCGTTATAACTTGGCAAATCACTTAAGGCCCGATATTTTTTCTTGGGCTGATTTCCCCAACTGTTGCTCTAGCTGCTTCTAAGACACTTGCTATTTTTTTTTATCTAAGAAGCCATCTCTTGTTGCTTAGCCAAAATATTCTTCAAAGTTTCCGCAATTTTACTGGCCTATGTATTATATTATTGCTACTTAAACTGGTTTTTATTTCCCCAAGAGCAATTTGACTTCCTCTACCATTTTTAGCTGAAGCAACTAACATAATTTGGATTTTGAGCATTACCTACAAAGTTCACAGATTCTGGATTTGCTACAAACAAGTATACAGAGTGCCTACTATTACCATAAATCTCATAACAACCTAGGTTTTGTTGGGCTGCATTAACTTGAGCTAGAGATTGGTTCATACCCAATTGCTGAATTGATTAATCTTTTGATTCTACATAGCTAACAATCAGGAGGCTAAGGCTATAATACTGTCAATTTCAATCATGCTTGTAGCCTTATTCACTGAGTTTCTAGATATATCACAATGTTAGTCAGGATTTTCTTGAGTAATGCAGTTCAACAAGGTATAGAGCTCGTCAAAAGTTTTCTCCAATCCTTGACCACTTACAGCTGAGTCGAACAAAATTTTTGTATAATAGTTAAGTGATTGTACAAAAGTATAAGCTAATACCTCATTGTACAGTTAGAGATGTGGATAGTCTGGGGAAGTGGGTTAAACCTCTCCCAAGAATGATATAGATTGTCATTGACTTTTGTCTGAAGGTCAATATCTCGCTCACAACCTTGTAATCCTACTTTATGGAAAGAAGTGACTAAGGAATTTCCAGGCCAAGTTATCCCATTTAGTAATTGACCCTACCATCTTTGTCTTCGGCCACTTCTTGGCTTCCACAAAAAGAGAGAACAAAAATAGGTACAACCTTACATAATCAATTTATATACCCATAGGTATGACCGTGGTACTTATCTCCTTCAAGTTGTATTAGTAAACCTATGGATCTTTGTGTGACAAGATGATGCACTACCCAAAGTTGGGAAAAATCTGTACCATGTTTTGTTTCATCTCAAATATACGTCCTGTAGTTATCCTGCGGTTGGCGGAGGCAACATCCATCATAAGTGGGATTGCTACCTCATGAACTATCTTGCGAGCTGGTGGATCTTTAGCCATAGGGGCAGCAATGGTCTTTACTTCCTTAATTTGCGATATCTGGTAGAGAAATACTATTTTTGTTCTTTGTTGAAGTAAGCATTACTCATGTTTAGGATATGGTTCAACCAACTCCCTTTTCCTTGCCAGCTTAATAGATTTTCAAACACGTGGCTGCAAATTTAGAAGTAAAAATCAGGAGGTTAGAACTCGAGAAATCAAATAGCAAAACTAAAACTATGATAGTTGCCAATATATAAGTCCTCGACAATGTTGTAAAAAACATGTTGTGCCCAAGTGTAAACGCAAATTTACGTGGTCCACCCAAGTAATATAGTGGACTTAAGAAAGAAAAGTATTGATCTATCAGGTACATGTGTTAAACAACTATTCAATTCTAGTTAAACAATAATGATTTAAATTAGTGCTAATGTAACCAAAAGAGAATTTGAAAGTTAACACTAAAAGTAAACTTGACATTATAGGAAAATAAAGGTTTTCAATAAATATTTGGAGAAACAATGGGCCAAGCACTACGAACAATCATACTTAGCCATATTACTTTCTAGGTTAATTTAATTATCTTGGTTGGTGGTTCCCGAGGTTGATTATATGATTACAGTTTTCTGAGCCTCTAATAAACTATCTAACCTAGACTTACAACTACATTGTTAAGCGAGGATTTAAGTAACTAAAAACCTTTAAATTTTGTCTCTTTTATGAACCAAATAGGCTGTGGTAGGTATTTTCCTGTCAAAAACAAAATTTACAACTTCAATAAATTGGAAGATTACATTCCAATTCATTATGAGCCCCCTTCTATCCCATCAATCCTCCTTTTGGGATCACAATAAAAATAACCATTTGTTCTATGGTTGACGATTCCTTAGGATAGTTAAAACAAGAATATAATAACAACAAACAATTATAATAACAATAAGCAAGAGTAACTATTTTCTTGGCCTTAACCCCAAAAAAGGGCTTTTAGCCACTCATGGACGTAAAAAGAATCATACTAGTATAATCCATGTAATAATCCAACTGAAAACTAAATTAAAGAAATAAAAACCCTATTTTCAGACTTATCAGTCATGTTTCAATTCCCCAAGGTCACCCAAGGTGGTTAAATAAGAGTTTAAGTGTCCTATTAATACTAGGAACGAGCTACCCAATTTTCTTTATCCTCCGTGCCACGCCCTTATCGCGTATGATAAGGTCCATGGCATGCCAATAGGCGTTCCATTCCCTTAATGCGCCATCTAGGAAGTATAGCATGCCAATGTGTCCAAACATTCTAGAATTTGTCAAACTTAGTCCATTCTGTTTTCCCTTTAAGTCCAACCTTTGTGGTGACTTTTAATCTTAATTGACAGTGATTACATCATCTATTTATTATATTTTCCAACTTATAAAGCATGTAATAACATCAAATACCACAAATTATAGCTTTAAACAACATAGAATCCAATGCGATGAACTAGAAAGGAACATAGCTCAAGCTAAGAGTACTAGTTTTTGCGTTTGATTTTTAACTTAATCTTTTGATTCCAAAATCATTTGGAACACATATTAAACATTTAAAACACATATATAAAAACATAGATGCTAATTTATACAAAGATTACCTCATTACGCACACGAGATGTCCTCAAAACTAGGCTAAGTATGTGTTGATAACAACACTTAGGTGCATAAATCCACCTAAGATTTTCAGTGTTCACTTCTAGCTTTTGGAGAGATTTTCATGAGTATTTGGGTACTTAGGTAGATCTTAGTATAGTCATCTATCATCACACTGACGGGCAGTCAGAATGGACTATTAAGGTCCTCGAGGATATACTGTGAGCTTCTATTATAGTTTATAGGAACCATGGGAGAAACAATTGGATTTGTAAGAGTTTGAACATAATACTATCTTCCATTTGAGTATTCAAATGGTATTTTTTAGGCTTTTTATGGTAGTCAATTTCATTTTCTGATTGGTTGGTTTGAGACCTCCTAGATTAGACCTTTTTGACTTACATTAAGAATCGCTGGATAAGGATGATTCAAGATAAGTTCAAATAAAGTAAGAGTATGTAGAAAGATTATGTAGATCATAGACTTTATGCATTGCAATTTAATGTTGTTGATCAGATATTCCTCCGTGTATCACTCGTGAAGGGTGTGATGAGGTTTAGTAAGAATGGCAAGCTCTGTCCTTTACATATTGGACCATTTGAGATTCTTTGCATAGTTGGTGAGGTGGTTTATGAGTTAGAATTATCCTCAGGATTTATTATTCTCCATTTGGTTTTTTATATTTCTATGTTTTTGTAAGACGTACCTGATCAATCCTATATTCGATGATAGTACACTAGTTGAGTGGATGATCTTTGTTGAGAATTTCATGATCATATTAGCTAGTGATGTTAGGAGGTTGCACGCTAGATATAACAAAGATTAAGGTTCAGTATAGGCACCACCCAGTAAAGATGGCTAATTGGGAAATCAAGAGAAAAATGTGAACCAAGTATCCTCACCTGTTCGAGCTTTTAGGAAAATCCTAATCCTTCACTTTCATGGAAAAAAGTTATCATAGTAGTGGATATTGTAATAACCTTTAAGATCATTTTTAGTATTTTGGCTCATTTTCACCATTAGAGGTTTCCTATAGCCGTCATAAGTTATTTATGACTTTATGGAGTTGACAGTTTAATTACTAGGAAGTTTATTTAGGTTATAGAGTCAATTCCCTATTTTTAAGTCTTCATTGGTTCAAAATGGCTACTTGGTGAATCCTTTAGTCAAATGAAATTTTAGGCCAATTATGGCAATTCTAACAGCTCTGGATTGTTAATTTTAGACTATGTGTATCCTTCATCTGAGTCCCACGACTCCAAAACTCATATTAGGATACTGGTCAAAAGTTAAGAAATATGGCATACAGGTGTGGGACCTAGTTTTCACTAAAATAACCTTGGATGGAAATTTCTACTATGCTATTGGGTCTGGAATATCAAATTTTATAGGGTAGCATAGTTTGATTGCATATACAAGATTCTAAATGAATCCCTAAGGGTTGGTGGAAACTCAAAATAATGTTAATCTTTTAGCTGATGCAGTGCTTCAAATCCCTTATGTGTAGCTTTATCAAAGGACTGCTAAAGCACCAAGTCGATCACATACGTAGTCAGGGTGGCCTACCTAAGATTCACTTAAGAGGACTTATCATTTCTTAAGTGATGGGTGCTTAATCAGTGTGGGTATCACTTAAGAAGTATCTGTGTTGAACCAAAATGGTGCTAAAGCAAAACCCGAGCACCTAAGAATCCTATAAAAAACCACTTATCCTGCTTTCTCCCATTTTTACCCAATTCAAAGAATATATAACCCTGGAGAGTGTAAAAGTTTGGGAAAATCATTGGTGGGTGATTTTTGAGCTTTGGTGAACTTAAGTTATCCGTTCCTTCTCCGAATTCATGGTAAGTTTCCATCCATTTATATATTAAATCCATCAAATTTTCAAAATCCATAAAATATAGATGGGGTGACTGTAGCACCATTTAAGCTTGAAATTCACCCATTTTTGTAGGGTAAATGCTCCTTGCGCATAGCGGGATACTTTGTCAGTTTCAAAAGTACAATTCCACAAACGAGCCCCACATGGGACTTTTAGATAATTTTAGACCCATACCATAATAGTGAAATATGGGTATCATTATTTTTTTATTTTGATTACTAGATTGTGATTTTGTTAGATTGGTATCTTATGGAAGCTTTTTGAAAAAAGAAATTGATGGTTAGTGGATTCTTAGGGTTTTTCTTCGATGTTCAAGTATACTAGGTTTACCTTCCCCGTAGATTAAGCTGATTCGCAGTATAATTATGATATTATGATAGATATTATTGGGATTTAAGTATTGGAGGTATGATTGAAAATATTAGGATTATACAAATTGTTTTGGATATCTTGGAAGCATTGAGACTAGGAATAGTTGACTTAATTTCTCATGATTTAGGTAGAATTTCTATTTTAGGGATTATTTAATATCTAGAAGTGACTTTAGATACATTAGCCTACTTCGAAGTAGAATATTCCTTAGAACAGATTTTGCCGATTAAAACTAGGCCCCTCTGGCCCATCTTAGACCAAGATTCATATTAGATCTTTTAAACCTCAATATGAATGATATATCATTTGAAAAAAAATGTTTATTTTGGACTTTTAGGAGTTTAAACACATGATAATTATTTTTGTTTTATATTTGGGAGTTAGTGCTAACTCTGGGTGGAACCTGGTGGTTTATTTATATTAAGTTTCGATTTATGTTCGGCAATTGATGATGATAATAATATTATGAGTTTCAGTTCAAGTTCAACAAATAATGTTATGTTGTTGAAGCTATTGAGTTCCGGTTTGAGTAAGACATTGAAAGTTTAATTACAATATGATACGATATGAATGGTTTCATAGTTATAGTTGTAATTCGGTAAAGTTATGGATCTTCGATTAGTTAGCTTCTTTTGATTTCATCCTCCTAGCTTATAGGGGGCCATGTTGGGTTATTTATTTTACTACACTTACAATATTCTGAAAACAAAAAGAACTAACCCATAATTGAACTGATGCTATAAGAATTCAAAAATGACTTAGGGCAATTAAATGAAAGCTATAAATGGTAAAAAGGTGTGGAAGTGTATAAAATAGCCTAAGGATCATTACAATATCCACTACTAAAAGGACTTTCATTTAAGAAAGTAAAGGGTTAGGATAAACCTAAGTGCTCGAACTGGTAGGTATACTAGGCCCGCATCTCACTCTCAGTCTCCCAAGTAGCCTCCTCTCTCTACTGAACCTTAACTACTGATTTCCTATAGCACAACCGTCTGACTCTTTTTTCTAATATGAGAATTCGCTCTTCCATGAATGGATTTTAGGAATTGAAAGTGGGCCACTTCGGTCAATTTTAGGCCAAGATTCGTGTTAGCTCTTTAGAACCACACTATGTATGTGATACCCTTTAAAATGATTATTTTGGACTTTTAGAAGTTTAAACACATAATATTTATGTTTGTTTGGTATTTTGGAATTGTTGTTTATTTGAAGTAAAACCTGGTTGTTCATTGATATTGAGTTTCGGTCCAAGTTTAGCAATTAATAGTGATATTAATGCTATGGTTTTTGATTCAAGTCTAAAAAGGTGATGTTATTATGTTGATGTATTGAGTTGTCATTTGATTCTGTCACAGAGAGTTTAATTATGATATTATATAGCATGGACGATTTTATGGTTAGAGTTGATATTTGATAAAGTTAAGGGTCTTCAGTTATTTACCTTCTTTTGATTATCATTTTTGGTTTATGGGGGCCGCATTGGATTATTTACTATTCTACACTTATTAGCCTATGAGGGGCAGTGTTGTAGTATTAATTAAGCTTTCTTTCATATTATGTCTGTTTTTGGTTATTTATTTACATATTAAAGCTTACTTCCATGTTTACCCTTTTGCCTTAACTAGATTATTTATCTCGCATATTTATTGTATTTATATCTTTGATTTAGCTTCGTCAGCCAATGATGTCAATTGAGTATCCATGGTTTTGGTAGTCATACTACACCTTTGTATCTCTTTTTTTGTAGATCTGAATACTTGTAGCCACCGCTCATGCGACATTCATACTGAATTGATTTTTGAGATAGTGTGAGCTTTCGAAGTCAGAGTTTCCCCATCTTTGTTTGATTATCTATGTCTATTCTTTAACTATTTGAGATAGATTTATAATTGACTATTACAAAACATATATTCCTTTTGTAGTAGCTATTGTACTTACACTACAAGGTTGTAGGATGGTTGTTGATGTTTAATCTATCTCTGACACTATCATGATTGCCTTATTATTATTACAAGTATTTAATTGTAGATTTTGGAGTTTTGGCTACCATCCACCAAATTAGCCCATTGTTTGTAGCCTTGGGCTATGCTTTGGCTTACCTACTACCGAGATAAATTAGGTGCCATCATGACTCATAAGTTAGGTAGTGACCAATTGGTAACATAGCCTAGGTTAACCAGTATTTTTAGTACAAGAGCAAGTGTCTAGTATAGTCCCGAGAACAGAACGATGATGTACATTTCTTATCTTAGGTAGGCTATAGGATATTCTTAGAAGCTCTTCACTTCTATCATCTATTTAATGCTAAGAGTCTGAGTTAGTTTCTCCAGAATTTATTTGATGTTACTCTTTCACAGATGGCTAGGACACGTTCTACCACTACCCAAGAGAGGATCCAAAGACCGATCCTAGTGCTATTATCACTAATCTTTGACAACCTAGAGGTCATGGACAACCTAGATATGTGTTCCGTTAATAACACTCAACTTACACATCAATTTAAGTGTAAGGAGGTCATTGTCAATAAATTTACCCAACTTTAGACTCGGGGTTAAATCCATGAGGAACAATGTGAGAGCGATCAAATTAATTTGAAATGATAGTTACAAGTTAAATTCAATCCTACATTAATTTTTATTTGGGATTTTTAGTATAAGTTTAGGGCTATGAATAATTAGAGTTTTAACAATTATGCACAATTCTTGGGATTATGCAATACTAAGGGAGTGACATGTGGGAGTTAGTCATCAACATCAATTTAGTAAGTCAAATAAGGGTAGGCTTGGTTATAGATTTTGATGCTAGTGTTTCAACAAAACACAAAACTTTCACCTATTGATCCTTTCAAATACCTAATGGATATGTTCAACAATTTTCAACCACAACCTCAATCAAGGCATCCCCATTTCTAGGATGACAGCCATGGCATGGTTAACCTCACTCACCCTTATTTCTAAGATAGTGAAAATTTAGAAAATTACTAGTATAATTGTTTATCATTGCATTTGTCCCCATATCCATCTTTTATGGATTATATGGATTCATAAGTTCACCTAAAACCCTTCTTTCGAAGATTGTATTGAACTTTTTACATCTTAGATCTTTCACTAATCAAACTTATGTGGGTATTTAGAGCTTTAACCCATCAAATACCAACCACATTAGCATAACAATAATAGAACCCATAAACATGAACTACCAAATAGATGCTCACAATCACAACCCACACACACTTTAATCCCTATTCACACATAACCCCAAGAGGAAGATTCAGATACACAAAAGATAGACAATTATAGATATACCCATAATCTCCATTGATTAAAAATTGTAGAAGATCTAAGGGAATGTTGCTTCAAACTTGGCTCTCCCATAATATCAACAATGAAAGTGAGAAAATCTTCCACTTAGGAAATCTTCAATGTATTTTTCACCAAAAATTTACACAATATTTTCTTCTCTAAAAATAAAGGCTACAAAGTCTCAATCCAAAACCTCAAAATTTTTGAAGAAGGAATGTGATGGGTTAAATATTGAATAATGATAAAATGAGGGTTTTGACCCATTGAATGGGAAAGTGAGGTTGGGTATTTATAATGATGTTTCTTCCTTTGGGCCATTTTCCTCCCTCATCTGATCACAAAGAATTGATCGCGATCGCCCTCATCATAATCGCGGTTTAGCCATCGCTATCATAGTTGGCTGACTAGATTGACTCAAAGAGATTAGCCCGCAATCATGATATTGGAGGGCTAGATCCTGATCCTTTTTCAGCTTGTCCAGCTTTTGCATTTCAATTCCCTTTCTGATCCTTTTTCAGCTTAACTTTGCTTCTTTCCTTCTAAGCACTTGTATACCAGTAAAATATGGGAATTAGTATATTTAAACACAAATATGTCTCACTTTTACATTCAAATCATAGTAGCATTCATGAATATTTAGTGAAAATAAGTGATAAATTTACCCCTCATTACCTCTACTAGGGGCCAGTATAAGGGACCTTCACCGGACCCTATTCTTGTATATAAGCCAAAGGTTCTTCCGCTGAATTCAGCAATCGGCTTGGGCGTAGCCTAGGCTCTACCAGGGTTTATTTGTTCTTCAGATCTTAGGCATACATTGGTTAATCTTTTGGGATTGGTTAGTAGTGCACCATCTTATAGTGTACGGTCTACAAATTTAAATAGTACTGAGTGGTGCCGGAGCCTATAGGTGCGGCTTCTAGATTTGAGGTCTCTGCTGCACCAATGGTTTCTTAGTCGGTAGTCTCCCCAGCTTGCTATGTCTTCTAAAGAACAAAAAATATTGGGTATTTTATTGCTATTAGCTCCACTAGGTTTTCTAGTGCACCAAGCAAGAATACATATAAGTTCTTGCTTGCTTGTTATGATGGACTCCATTATTTGGGGCTATTTTAGACTTGTTATGTGTATTACACTATTTTTCAACTATATTTTGTAGCTCGACATTAGTGGAGTGGGCATATTGATTCCAGGCCAATTAGATCTCCCCCATTGGCATAGACTCAATTCTTTAAGATCTTCATAGAGAAGTATATGCCTCTCAATCTTAGAGATTATTTGATGGATTAGTTCTAAGTGTTGGAGTAGGGTTTTATAAATATTAGGGTGTATGGAACTCGATTTCATGAGTTGGCAAAGAATGCTACTTCTATTCTAACTACTGATTATGAGAGGGTTATTGCTTTGTCAGGGAATTAAGACTTCCTCTCCACACATCAACATATAAATTTTTTACTATAGGTAGGTCTCTCGCTAAAGGTTTTTATCATGCACAGGTTATGAAGGAGATACATCTCACATCCTAGGGGTAAAGCAATAAGAGGTAGCAGTATAAGGGTAGTTTTATGGAGAGACATAGTGGCTAAAAGTTTAGGAGTACCAGTTAAAGTATAAGGGTTAGTCTAGTAGGTTGGTTTAGGCCACATTTAAGATTATTGATAAAGGTTTATCTAGTTTTAATAATCATTCTAGCCAGAATGATGGTTAGCCTTTGAGTTGTTCGTCGTCTATTTATTCTAGTCATAGTAGTTATTTTGTATTAGTTGGATTTAATGTATTCAGTACAGTGCCTAGGACACGTAATTGTAGTGCTGCTTTTAGATATTTCATAAGAGAGTGCCCCAATTATAGAGTAATGATTCCTTCACATTAGATTGTTCAACTAAGTATTGTAGTTCCACCCCCAACTAGAGGTGGTATGTATGGTCGTAGGGTGCTCATGGAGTTTCTCAAATAGTTAGGATAAAAGATCTATCAGAAGCCCAGCCAGGTGGTAGGTGTGGTCTATTGTATACCATACCTACTAGACCTGAGGCTGAGTCTTCGGATTCTATTATTGCTAGTATAATCTTTATGTTCCATCAGTTGTATTTTTCTTTATTTGATCTCAGATCAACCTATTCTTATGTGTCTACTTATTATGCCCCATGGTTAGAGTTGTCTTGGGATTTATTATCTTTGCCATTATTTGTATCACTCTGAATGGTGATTCTTAAAGGATCAGGTTTATAGATCATATGATGTTACTATTTGAGAGTTTAATACTCTTGTTGATCTTATTGTTACAGATATGTTGGATTTTGATTTGATTCTGGGAATGGACTATACTATCATGAGGCCTTGATTGTTTTTCTAAGACCGTTACCTTAGTCATACCTAACATACTACTAATTGTATGGCAAAGAGATTTTATTCACAAGCCAGTGAGGATTATTTCTGATATTTGGGATATGAGACTTATTTTGAGGGATTTCGAGCCTTACCTCATTTATATTCAAGATTTTAGTGTGAAGAATTCATCGCTTGACTCTATTTCTATAGTTTGTGAGTTTCCTGATATTTTCCCTTCTGATGTACCTAGTCTTCCACCTGAGAGTGATATTTAGTTTTTTATTTATCTTAAGTTAATCACTCAACCTATTTCTATAGCACCTTATCATATGGCTCCTGCTGAACTTCAGGATCTCCATGGTAAGGTTTTCATTAGATGGAGTGTATCTCCTTGGGGAGCTCCTATCTCATTCATGAAGTTGAAAAAAAGTTCCATGCATATGTGTAGTAATTATAGGGAACTTAATAAGGTGACTGTAAGGAACTGGTATCCTATTCCTCACACTAATGATTTTTTGGACTAGCTTCGTGGTACAGCGTGTTCTCTAAGATTAACATGAGGTTAGGTTACCATCACTTGCGGATTTGAACTGAGGATATCCTAAAGACAACCTTTAGGAAACGACATGATCATTATGAGTTTCTAATGATGTCTTTTTGGTTGACCAATTCCCTAATCATTGTTATCGATTTGATAAACTATGTGTTCAGACCTTATTTGGATTTTTTATTATTGTTTTTATTGATGGCATCCTTGTTTATTTAAGAATTATAGTATATCATATTAAAAATTTTAGGATTGTGCCCCAGACTTTGACATATCATTGAATTTTTTCCAAATTATCTACGTGTGAGTTTGGGCTTAAGTCTGTGACATTCCTTGGGCATATGGTGTCTGAGGAATGGATTATGGTAGACCTAGCAAAGATTGACTCTATTTATGATTACTTCAGGCCTACATCTCCATTTGAGCTTTATATCTTCATTAGTTTGGATGGTTACTAAAGATGGTTCGTTAAGAGTTTTACTACTATTGGAGCGCCGATACCAAATTGACTTGGAACGAGGTTCCATTCCGATGGTCCGAGTAGTGTGAGTCTGGCTTTTGAAAGCTCAAAAAATTTCTTACTTTCGCTCCTACTTAGGCTCTTCTGGTTTAGTGTAAGAGATTCCCCTTATATTGTGATGCTTACAGTGTTTGTTTAGGTTGTATGCTAATGTAGCAGGGTTGAGTTATTACTTATGCATCAAGGCAGGTAAAGGTGCACGAGCACAACCACCCCACTTATGACTTGATGCTAGCGGTGATAGTTTTCGCGCTTAAGATTTTGAGGCACTATACTAGTAGCGTGCATTGTGAGATTTGCACAGATTATTGTAGTCATCAACATCATATGACCCAGAGAGAGCTTAATTCTTGGCAGCATAGACGCATGAAATTTCTTAAGGATTATGACAAATAAATTTTTTATCATCAAGGTAGGGTGAACATGGTAATGGATGCATGGACACATAAGGTTGTAGGTAAAGGTAGTTTAGGTTCTATTTCAGTTTCTTAGAGGTCGTTGGCATAGGACATTCGGTCCTTAGCCAACTTGATAGTGTGACTTGATATTTTAGACCATAGGAGGATTCTTTCTAGTGTTTATGGGAAGTCTATGCTATTGAGTAGATTTGGAGTTGTAAGTTTGAGGATATGAAACTGTGCATCATTTGTGATCACGAGTTGGGTGGTGAGTCAAAGAAGGCTACCATAGATTCCAAGGGTTTTTTGTAATTTGATAGTCACATTTTTGTTCTATGGGTTGATGACTTGATTCAATTTATTTTCGATAAGTCTTACCATTCTAGGTATTCTAGATACCTGGTTATAACTAAGATAAACAAAGAATTGAGGTAGCATTACAGGTGAAATGGTATAAAGAGATATGTGGCGGACTTTGTAGCTTATTGCCTAAGTTACCAGCAGGTGATAGCTAAGCATAAAAAATTCGGTGGCTTGATTTAGATTTTTCCCATTCCCTAGTAGAAGTGGAAGCGGATTACCATGGACTTTGTTAGTGGTTTGACTCACAATTCCTGTGGTTCCTATGGTATTTGGTTCATTGTGTACTGGTTGAACAAGTTGGCATATTTTATTCCTATTCACGTGTCCTTCAACATCTAGAGGTTAGCCCGATCTATGTTCATGAGATAGTCTATTTGCATGGTATGCCTATCATTATTATTTCAGACCAAGGTTCTATTGAGCCCAAGCCCACACACAAGTGTATGTGGTCCACCCAACTAATATAGTCGCCTTAGGAATCCAAGTATCGATCTCTCAAGGACTTGAATTAAACAAATATCAATTTCCAGTTCATCGATAATGATTTAAATAAGTTCTAATGTACACAAAAGAGTGTTTGAAAGTTCAAACTGAAAGTAAACTCAACAATATAGGAAAATAAAGGTTTTCAATAATTATTGGGAGAAACCCAGGGCCAAGACACCCTGAACAATCATACTTAGCCATATAACTTCATAGGTTAAGTTAATTATCTTGGTTATTGGTTCTCGAGGTTGATTATATGATTATGGTCTTCCAAACCTCTAATCAACTATCTGACCTGGACTTATAACAACATCATTGAGTAGGGATGAAAAAATTAAGCTAAAGGCCTATATATTTCCTCACTTTTATGAACTAAATAGGATGTATTAGGTATATTCCTATCCTAAACCCAATTTACAACTTTAATTAATTGAAAGATTACAATCCTATTCCCTATATCCCACCTTCTATGTTATCGTTCCTCCTTCCGGGATCATAATAAAGTTAAGCATATATACTTAGGATGACGAATCCTTAATATAGTTATAACAAGGATATAATAACAACCAACAATGATAACAACGATAACCAACTCAATTAACAAGCAAGAGTAATCATGTTCTTGGCCTCAACCCCGTTTTAGCCACTCACGAACGAACAAAGAATCATACTAGTATAATCCATGTAATGATCCAAAATAAAAATAAAAGGAATAAAAACCCTATGTTCAGACTTCTCAATCATGTTTCAATGCCCCAATATCGTCCAAGGTGGTTACATAAGAATTTAAGTGTCCTATTTATATTAGGACCAAGCTGGCTGCTTTTATTTAGCCTCTGTGACATGCCCTTATCATGGAGGATAGGGTACATTTCATGCCAATATCATGGTGGTATACTGGTTTGGAAAATTTAAAATGCAACTAATGGCATGGCACACCCTTATCATGCCATCTAGGAAGCATGGCACGCCTATGTGTCCAAAAATTCTAGATTTTGTCAAGCTTAGTCCATTGCGTTTGTCCTTCATTTCCAACATCTGTGGTGAATTTTAATATTGATTTAACTCTCTTATATCATCTATTTATCATATTTATAAATTTAACAATTATTATATAATATCAAACACCGCAAATTAGAGCCCAAAACCATATAAAATCCAACACAGTGTACTAGAAAGGAACATAGCACAAGCTAAAAGTACTAGTTTTTGCAATTGAATGTTAACTTAATGTTTTAAATCCAAACACACTGTGGACACATCTTAAACACTACAAAAACATAACCAAAATCTTGTAGTCTCATTTACACAAAGATTAGCTCATTATGCATATGAGATATCCTCAAAACTGGGCTAAGTATGCTCAGATAACAACACTTAGGTGCATAAATATACCTAAGATTATCATCCCACACATAAAGCCTTGTTCTTCCTCGAAAAACACTTTACTTTAACCATAATAATCAAGAAATACTCTAACATTATTTCTATATGATAGACATTCAAGATATCACTACAATCACCACACAAATAGCAAGTTTTACACTAGCATGTTATATACACTTAAAAGCTCAAGAATCATACTTTAAAACATCGTAACCTTAAGAATTGACTCGCCATTTTTGAAAACTCATGGGTATTGCTAAATCAAATAGTTAATACAAATCACCTAATTATCATTAAACATGTGGCCTCACAATAAGAGAGTTACCCATACTCACTCATATAGATTTAATTTCTCAGAAGAATGGGTATAAGAGTAAAATTACGCTCCCTCACCAAAGAAATTCACAATTTATATGAGATGAACAATAGGCCTTCCCTTAGTGTAGAACTCTACTAATATAAGAATGTTGAAGCTTAAGATCAAATAGGACTTTACGGGTCATAATTTAGTCTTAGGGACCAATGGGAACATTTCGCCAGAAATAATGACTATCTTAACTAAGTTCTCTAATACATCACACATATATTAAGATCAATCTCTTAGAAACCACACTTTTGACCACCTCTACCTTCCTATTCTCTTTATTTTTTCCCCATCTGTAACACCCCGACATCTTCTTAGCTAAGTTCTATCCATGAAAAGTTTATGAATTAGTTTTTAGAATGATTTAAATTATTTTTCATGTGGAATTTCCCAGATTTAAACTTTCATTACATAAATGACTGAATTATCTTTCCAATGGTATAAGATTCATCAAAAATAGACCCTCGGTAAAGAAGTTATGAATAATTTAAAGTTCCAGTCGTAAAGATCATGATTTTGGGGTCTAGCGCGTCGCAGAGAGGGTCAAATTGACAGTCATCAAATTCTAATGGGGCTCCATGATGGTGGTACAACACGGAGGCACCCAATTTCCCACTCGTCGAATTCCAGTGGACCACCGCGATTGTGGCGCATGGCGGTGGTACCCGAAATTGGATTTTTAAGTTGAAGTTTCCAATTTCATTCAGAAGTCATTAAGGGTAAATTTGACTTTTACCTAGCCTTTAAAACCATCCAAACAAAGGATTTAGGGTATGTTTGAGCAACTTAACCCTATTTTCATTAAAAATCATCAAGAATCCTCTCTTGGGTTTCAAACAAGAACTTCAAGAAACCCAATATTCAATCGTGGGTTTTAAAAATCGATTGAAGATTCAAAATCCCCAGATCATAGGCTTCAAGAAGAACCCGCTAATTTCATAATAGAGGTGTGTGGGGTTGTCCTAAATTTCATGGGCCTGTTTTCAAAAAGGAATTTACGCAAAACATTGAATTTATACAAGTTTATATATGTTTTTACGAATGAGGGTTTTCAATTGATACAAATAATATGTTTAGATATATGATTTTGAAAGAATTATTGATATATCATGGGGTTATTTGTTTGAATGTATTAAAATGGTTGAATTATGAACATGTGACCTAAAATTTCAAAAAGGTGTGATGTACATGAGTTATGAATTTTCTAAATTACCCATGATAATGTTTATACCCCATATTATACTAGTGTTAAACCATTGAGAGCATGATTTTGCAATTGATATGACATTACTCATAAATGATTAAAATTCTTGAATAATAGCATGTAGAGAACCATGGTGTATGTGTTTTAATAGTGTGAAAGTCATACATATGTACATGTGGTAAATGGTATGAGAAGTTGGTAAGTTAATGTGATATTAATGCATTGCTAGTTGGGTATGATGATACTCTACAGAGTATGACATGTAATTGATTAAAATAAGTTTCATGCATTGATTTTGTGACATAGGTGGTTACCCGAAGAAAGAACGAGTCAAATAACTCTACGCTGGAAACTGTGTTTGCTGACTTGGGAACATGGTACCCTACTGTGTGATCTTGTGTACCTGACATTATGTCATCCCAAATTGAGACTATGGTGAGGAGCCCTGCTTTGTGATCTTGTGCACTACCATACTTGGTAGGATCGAGACAACCTGCTGTGTGATCTTATGTGTCTTTCCCTCACTTATACTCTAATCTCGGTGGCAATCGAGATTTGACAGTTTGTGAAAATATGAAATTGTAGGGTTTACCACCTAGCTCAGATGTATTGCATTGTTGTTGAAAAATCAGTATACTATGCCAATGTATTTTCCAAATCATTTTTCAATAATGTGTTTTATAATAGCTCTCATTTATTTTATATAAAAATCTCTACTTTATTTTGGATTACTCTGCGTACCAGTACTTTGTATTGACGCTCTTCCCTCGCAGGTTCGGAGGCACAATCTTGGGGTCCAGAAAATTAGTAGATTCTTCAGATAGTTTTGCAGAGACAAGTGGTGAGCCTTCTATATTTCAGAAGGCTTGATGTCTGACAGTTTATTTATCATTTAATAGTTTTGGGTCTACTGGGGGCCTTGTCCCAGTTTTCAGACAGTTGTTTTTTTTAGTCATGTGTTAGAGATTTTGCCGATGGTTTTTAGATGCCGATAGATGTTGTGGGACATTATTTCCCATTATTGATTTCATTGGACTCATGACCATGTTTCCATAGTATTGTGCATCTTCCACATTTCTTTTATCATATGAATTGTGTGCATGATTACCAGATAGATAGGGGTGTTTTGGGTCTTCATGGTTCGGAATGCTCGTCACGGCCAAGGCCCCGGTTCGGGTCTTGACACCATCTCATTAAGTTACTTTAGTTATACACAATTGGGACTATGCATTATAAACACTATATTAGATTTTTTCACCGTGTTCTTTCCTTTTATGATATTACTACTACCCACAGTATATCACTTTTTCAACATCAGTAACTAATATTTTGGGGGATTCACTTTCACTTTTTTCTTCTTAAATTTTTAACTTCTTAACATCATTAATGTTTCAACTAAATTTCATAGAAGCTTTTGATCAAATTAGGCTCAATCAAACAAGGGGAAGAGGCTATATATCAAGCTGCAAAAGAATCTAGGCCAAAGGCTCGACGAGGTTAACTAGTATTATGCACACGAATAGATAAAAGAGGGTATAAAACTTGGTTATCAAAGAAATGCCTACACCATCTCCTAAACCCACAATCTTTGTTTTGATTTGTACGCACACACCAAGAAATTACTAGATATCACAAGAAACAAAGAATATATAAGACCTTATATGGCACTCGGCACATGCTCAAATGAAGTAGGATCCTTATATACTCTCAACAAAGTATTTACATGAACTCCATATTAGGCCAACAACATTCAATAGTCATATCCATGAATTTGGGAGACACAAAAAGTAGTTATTCAACACAATCACATTCTTTCAGATATAAAACCATGTGAATTATGTAATAATACTTAGCACCAACAAGAACATCATACTTACCTAACATACAAAAACTTCAAAATTTACTACTAAAAATAAAAAGGGATACTGGGTTCAAAGGATGCCTCCATGGAAAATAACCAAAAAGAAAAATCACAGGATAGGTGATGTGTGCACCTACTTACTGACACCCATAAAAACACCAAAACAAAAAAGGAAATCTTCTAGTAATTTTTCAAATTTACTCAAAAGCAATTAAATAACTATGAATTTAAATCCTATAGAATCACTTCACCCAAAACCATGGGAATTCCCCACCCCATATTTTAAAACTCACTTTGTCCCCAAAGTATGCTCAAAAGTATGGATACAAATACTCTTTGACGACTCTAGACCTAGATAGTTGCATTTTTCCACATCAATGAGGTCAAGTTGACCCCAAACATAGTCCTTTACATGCTTCTTAGCTCAAGTGTAAGGTACTAAGGCTTACCATCTTCTTGTGACTCAACAGAAACAAAAAATATGTGAAGTAAAAACTATAATATGAAAATTAAATTCCTATTTTAACTTGGGTGGCCTCCCAAGTAACAACTGATTTAGTGTTACGACATAACCCAATATCACTAAATCTTAACCATATTCCTTTATCTTCTTTCTCCTACTTAGATGTCAAATTCTCACTCGTTTCCAACCTCTTAAGTGTGTATTCTCGAGTTTATCATTTTTCTTAATAATAGCCTTCTTAGGCTTCTCAACTCTATTAACTTCAGGCTTAGGTGATGTCTTGGACAACTCAATTGGACTGTTTAAATTGTTCATTAGTATTTTAGGTTCTACCACCATATCCGAGTCCACTTTTATGGTAGTTATCATACATAACTCTTTATAGTGGAAAGGTGGATTGACTAGTTTATAAACTTTGAAAACCACCTCTTTGTCTTTCAATCTCATTTTAAGAGTGCACTCTTTAACATTTATCAGGGTTTATCCCATTTCTAAGAATGGATATCCCAAAAGAATTGGTACCCTATGATTTGCATCATAATCCAAAACAATAAAGTCAATACAGAAAAAAACTTACTATTCTTTATGAACAAGTCCTTAATAATTTATTTGGGATGGAATTGGGCTTTGTCTACCATCTGGAGAACAACAGAGCATGGTCTAGGATTCCCCAATCCAAGAGTACTAAACATTGTTAGTTGCATTAATTTTATAATAGCCCCCATATCTCTCAGAGCATGGACGATATTTCTATCACCAATTTGTATGTGAAGGGTGAAACTCCCTGGGTCCTTAAGCTTTTTGAGCATCTTCTCAATCACCATAGATTTTCACTCTTCAATGAGTGATACCGTCTGAATTTCCTATAGCATAATCTTGTTAGTCACCACGTCCTTCAAGTACATAGCGTACTTATGCATCATTTACAAAAGAACTAACAAAGAAAAATTAATAGAAAGTTCTCTAAACACGTCAAAGATGTTCAAACAAGCATCCTCTTTGGCACTTTTTAGACTTTATGAGAATAATGGTGGTGGACTTTCCTACCTATGCTCAATAGCCTTTGATTTTAGGTACTCATTCTTTCTTGAATTATCAATATCTTTCCATGCAACGTGTTTTGGAACTAACTCTAAATCTACCTCCTTATTTATCTTTGAAAGCTTGTCATTAAGATCCTTACCACTCCTTCAAGTAATTTCCATAACTTTCTTTGGAGGTTCATTATAACTTGGCAAAGCACTTAAGGCCCGGTATTTTTTCTTGTGCTGATTTCCCCAACTGTTGCTCTAATTACTTCTAAGACACTTGCTATTTTTTTATTTAAGTATCCATCTCTTGTTGCTTAGCCAAAATCTTCTTCAAAGTTTCTGCAATTTTACTGGCCTAGGTATCATATTATTGTTGCTTAAACTGGTTTTTATTTCCCTAAGATCAATTTTACTTCTTCTGCCATTTATGGTTGAAAGAACTAACATAATTCGGCTTTTGAGCATTACCTACAAAGTTCACAGATTCTGGATTTGCTACAAACAAGTATACAGAGTGCCTACTATTACTATAAATCTCACAACAACCTAGAGTTTGTTGCACTGCATTAACTTGAGCTACAGATTGGTTCATACCCAATTGCTTAATTGATTCATCTTTTGATTCTACATAGCTGACAATCGGGAGGCTAAGGCTATAATACTGTCAACTTTAATCATGCTTGTAGCCTTTTTCACTGAGTTGCTGGATATATCATAATGTTAGTCAGGATTTTCTTGAGTAATGCAGTTCAACAAGGTATAGGGCTCGTCAAAAGTTTTCTCCAATCCTTGACCACTTACAACTGAGTCTAACAAAATTTTTGTATCATAGTTAAGTGATTGTACAAAAGTATAAGCTAATACCTCATTGTACTGTTAGAGAGTTGGATAGTCTAGAGAAGTGATTTAAACCTTTCCCAAGAATGATATAGATTGTCATTGACTTTTGTCTGAAGGTCAATATCTCGCTCACAACCTTGCAGTCCTACTGTATGGAAAGAAGTGGCTGAGGAATTTCCAGGCCAAGTTATCCCATTTAGTAATTGACCCTACCATCTTTGTCTTCAACCACTTCTTGGCTTGCACAAAAAGAGAGAAGAACAATAGGTCCAACATTACATAATCAGTTTATATACCCATAGGTATGACCGTGGTACTTATCTCCTTCAAATTCTATTAGTAAACTTATGGATCTTTGTGTGACAAGATAATGCACTACCCAAAGTTGGGAAAAATCTGTACAATGTTTTCTTTCATCTCAAATATACGTCCTGTAGTTATCCTGCGGGTGGCGGAGGAAACATCAGTCATAAGTGGGACTGCTACCTCATGAACTATCCTGCGGGCTGGTGGATCTTTAGCCATAGGTGGAGGAATGGTCTCTTCTTCCTGAATTTGTGGTATCTGGTAGAGAAATACTATTTTGGTTCTTTGTTGAAGTAAGCATTACTCATGTTTGGGATATGGTTCAACCAGCTCCCTTTTCCTTGCCAGCTTACTAGATTTTCAAACACGTGGCTGCAAATTTAGAAGCAAAAATCAAGAGGTTAGAGCTTAAGAAATCAAATAGCAAAACTAAAACTATGATAGTTGCCAATTTATAACTCCTCGGCAATGTTCTAAAAAACATGTTGTGCCCAAGGGTAAATGCAAATTTACGTGGTCTACCGAAGTAATATAGTGGACTTAAGAAAGAAAAGTATTGATCTATCAGGTACAAGTGTTAAACAACTATTCAATTCTAGTTAAACAATAATGATTTAAATTAGTGCTAATGTAACCAAAAAAGAATTTCAAAGTTAAGACTTAAAGTAAACTCGACAATATAGGAAAATAAAGGTTTTGAACAATTATGAGAAGAAACAATGGGCCAGGCAATACGAACAATCACACTTAGCTATATTACGTTGTAGGTTAATTTAATTATCTTGGTTGGTGGTTCCCGATGTTGATTATATGATTAGAGTCTTCCGAGCCTCTAATCAACTATCTAACCTAGACTTACAACTACATTGTTAAGCGAGGATTTAAGTAACCAAAAACCTTTAAATTTTGTCTCTTTTATGAACCAAATAGGCTGTGGTAGGTATTTTCCTGTCAAAAACAAAATTTACAACTTCAATAAATTGGAAGATTACATTCCAATTACTTATGAGCCCCATTCTATCCTATCAATCCTCCTTTTGGGATCACAATAGAAATAAACATTTGTTCTATGATTGATGATTCCTTAGGATTGTTAAACAAAAATACAATAACAAGAAACAATTATAATAACAATAAGCAAGACTAACTATTTTCTTGGCCGCAACCTCAAAAAAGGGCTTGTAGTCACTCATGGACGTAAAAAGAATCAAACTAGTATAATCCCTGTAATAATCCAACTGAAAACTAAATTAAAGAAAGAAAAACCCTATTTTCAGACTTATCAATCATGTTTCAATTCCCCAAGGTCACCCAAGGTGGTTAAATAAGAGTTTAAGTGTCCTATTAATACTAGAAACGAGCTACCCATTTTTCTTTATCTTCCGTGCCACGCCCTTATCGCGTATGATAAGGTCCATGGCATGCCAATATCATAGAGGGATACTATTTTGGAAAATTCACAATGAATCCATAGGATTTCCGTTCCCTTATCGCGCCATGTAGGAAGCATAGCACGCCAATGTGTCCAAACATTCTAGAATTTGTCAATTTTAGTCCATTCCGTTTTCCCTTCATATCCAACCTTTGTGGTGACTTTTAATCTTAATTGACAGTGATTACATCATTTATTTATTATATTTTTCAACTTATAAATCATGTAATAACATCAAATACCACAAATTATAGCTTTAAACAACATAGAATCCAATGCGATGAACTAGAAAGGAACACAACTCAAGCTAAGAGTACTAGTTTTTGCGTTTCATTTTTAACTTAATATTTTGATTCCAAAATCATTTGGAACACATATTAAACATTTAAAACACATATATAAAAACATAGATGCTAATTTATACAAACATTACCTCATTACGCACATGAGACATCCTCAAAACTAGGCTATGTATGTGTTTATAACAACACTTAGGTGCATAAATCCACCTAAGATTTTCATTGTTCACTTCTAGATTTTGGAGAGTTTTTCATGAGTATTTAGGTACTTAGGTAGATCTTAGTATAGTCATCTATCCTCAGACTAACGGGTAGTCAGAATGGACTATTAAGGTCCTCGAGGATATACTGTGAGCTTCTGTTCTAGATTATGGGAACCGTGGGAGAAATAATTGGATTTGGAAGAGTTTGAACATAATACTATCTACCATTTGAGTATTCAAATAGTACATTTTAGCCCTTTTATGGTAGTCAATTTCATTTTCTTATTGGTTGGTTTGAGACCTCCTACATTAGACCTTTTTGACCTACATTAGGAATCGCTGGATAAGGGTGATTCAAGATAAGTTGAAAGAAAGAAAGAGTATGTAGAAAGATTATGCAGATCATAGACTTTATGCATTGCAATTTAATGTTGTTTATCGGGTATTCCTCTGTGTATCACTCGTGAAGGGTGTGATGAGGTTTAGTAAGAATGGCAAGCTCTGTCCTTTACATATTGGACCATTTGAGATTCTTGGCATATGGTGAGGTGGTTTATGAGTTAGCCTTATCCTCAGGATTTATTATTCTTCATTTGGTTTTTAATATTTCTATGTTTCAGTAATACGTACCTGATCAATCTTATATGCGATGATAGTACACTAGTTGAGTTGTTGATATTTGTGGAGAATTTCATGCTCATATTAGCTAGTGATATTTGGAGGTTGCACGCTAGATATAACAAAGGTTAAGGCTCAGTATAGGCACCACCCAGTAAAGAGGGCTAATTGGGAAATCAAGAGAAAAATGTGAAGCAAGTATCCTCACCTGTTCGAGCCTTCAGGAAAATCCAAATCCTTTGCTTTCATGGAAAAAAATTATCATAGTTGTGAATATTGTAATAACCTTTCAGATCATTTTCTGTATTTTTCCTCATTTTCACCATTAGAGGTTTCCTACAGCCGTCATAAGTTATTTATGACTTTATGGAGTTGACAGTTTAATTACTAGGAAGTTTATTTAGGTTATAGAGTCAATTCCCTATTTTGAAGTTTTCATTGGTTCAAAATGGCTACTTGGTGAATGCTTTATTCAAATGAACTTTTAGGCCAATTATGGCAATTCCAACAGCTCTGGAATGTTAATTTTAGACTATGTGGATCCTTCATCCGAGTCCCACGACTCCCAAACTCATATTAGGATATTGGTCAAAAGTTAAGAAAAATGGCATACAGGTGTGGGACCTTGTTTCCATTAAAACGACCTTGGATGGAAATTTCTACTATGCCATTGGGTCTGGAAAATCAAATTTTATAGGGTAGAATAGTTTGATTTCATATACAAGATTCTAAATGAATCCCTAAGGGTTGGTGGAAACTCAAAATAATGTTAATCTTTTAGCTGATGCAGCGCTTAAGATCCCTTGTGGGTAGCTTTATCGAAGAACTACTAGAGCACTAAGTCGATCACATAATTAGTCAGGCTGGCCTAGCTAAGAATAACTTAAGATGACTTATCATTTCTTAAGCAATGGGTGCTTAATCAGTGTGGGTATCACTTAAGAAGTATCTGTGTAGAACCAAAATGGTGCTAAAGTGACACCCAGGCACCTAAGAATCCTATAAAAAACCACTTATCCTGCTTTCTCCCATTGTTAACCAATTCAAAGAATAGATAACCCTGGAGAGTGTAAAAGTTTGGGAAATCATTGGTGGGTCATTTTTGAGCTTTGGTGAACTTAAGTTATCCATTCCTTTTCCAAATTCATGGTAAGTTTCGATCCATTTATATATTAAATCCATCAACTTATCAAAAATCCGTAAAATATTGATGGGGTGAGTGTAGCACCATTTAAGCTTGAAATTCACCCATTTTTGTAGGGTAAATGCTCCTTGCGCATAGCGGGATATGTTTTCAGTTTCAAAAGTACGATTCCACAAATGAGCCCCACATGGGACTTTTAGATAATTTTAGACCCATAGCATAATAGTGAAATATGGGTATCTTTATTTTTTTATTTGGATTACTAGATTGTGATTTTGTTAGATTGGCATCTTATGGAAGCTTTTTGAAAAAAAAATTTGATGGCTAGTGGATTCTTAGGGTTTTTCATCGATGTTCAAGTATACTAGGTTTACCTTCCTCATAGATTGAGCTGATTCGCAGTATAATTATTATATTATGCTATATATTAATGGGATTTAAGTATTGGAGGTATGATTGAAAATATTAGGATTATATGGATTGTTTTGGATATTTTGGAAGCATCGAGACTAGGTATAATTGACTTAATTTCTCATAATTTAGGTAGAATTTCTATTTTAGGGATTATTTAATATCTAGAAGTCACTTTAGATACATTAGCCTACTCCGAAGTAGAATTTGCCTTAGAACAGATTTTGGCGATTAGAAGTAGGCCCCTCTGGCCCATCTTAGACCAAGATTCATATTAGCTCTTTCAAACCTAAATATGAATGATATATCATTTGAAAAAATGTTTATTTTAGACTTTTAGGAGTTTAAACACATGATAATTATTTTTGTTTTATATTTGGGAGTTAGTGCTAACACTGGGTAGAACCTAGTGGTTTATTGATGTTAAGTTTCGATTTATGTTCGGCAATTGATGATGATAATAATATTATGAGTTTCAGTTCAAGTTCAACAAATAATGTTATGTTGTTGAAGCTATTGAGTTCCGATTTGAGTTAGACATTTAAAGTTTAATTACAATATGATACGATATGAATGGTTTCATAATTATAGTTGTAATTCGGTAAAGTTATGGATTTTCGATTAGTTACATTCTTTTGATTTCATCCCCCGAGCTTATAGGGGGCCATGTTGGGTTATTTATTTTTCTGCACTTACAATATTATGCGGGCTAGTCTTGTAGTATTAATTATATTTTTTTTTCATATCATGTCTCTTTCTGTTATTTATTTACAATGTTGGAGCTTATTTTTCAGGTTTTCCCTTCTACCATGACTTAGCTTTTTTATCTTGCATCTTTATCGTTTGTATATGATTATTTAGCTCAGTTGACCAATGATTCCTATTAATTACCTGCGGTTTTGGTACTCATACTACACTTCTGTACATTTTTTGTGAAGATCCAAGTACTAGTAGTTGTCGTTGATGTGATGTTAGTGTTGAGTTTATTTCTGGGATAGGTAGAATTCTCAGTGTTGCAGTTGCCCCTTCTGCTTTCTATTATCTATGACTAGTCCTTCATTATTCAAGAAAAATTTGTATTTTACCCTTTCAATAATCATGTTCCTTTTGTAGTAGCTCTTGTAATGACACTACTAGGTAATGTGATGGTTATTGGTGTTTTATCTATCCTTGAGACTATCTTGATTGCCTTATTATTGTTATAAGTCTATAATTGCTGATTTCCGGCTTTAAGGCCATTATCCACAAAATCAGCCCATTACTTATTGCTTCAGGATACGGTTTGATTTGTCTACTTATGGGATAAAGTACGTTCCATAATGACTCATAAATCGGGTCGTGACACGGAGCTGATGGAACTGTTAGAATTGGCATAGAAGGTTGTCAACTTTTTAACCAAAAGTTAACACCTTATAGCTAATTCTTACGAGCGAAGACTCTGAAATAGAGAATTAGCTCTGAAAACAAAATGAACTAAGCTATAATTGAACTGATGCTATAAAAAGTTAAAAATGACTTAGGGCAATTATATGAAAGCTATAAACGGAAAAAAGGTGTGCAAGTGTATGACACAACCCAAACAAGGGCTTAGTGGTGTCAGGCATCTGAAATAAAACCAGGACCAGAGACCACCTCCAATACCCAACCGTAGCCACCCTGCCCCCTTTTTTGGATGAATTTCAAACATAATAAGATAGAACAATAATAATTTAAAGAAATTAAACGAAGTCTATAATCATAATCCAACAACCTCAATCAAATATCCAATCGGTGCTAGCTCTAATGCCAAACCTAATACCAAGGTTGACACCAATACCTACATCGCCCATGCCCATAGTAGTCTGATAAATCCTCTAATCAGAATAAAAGAATATCCGGTCAAGACAAGCCCATGACCATATCCAAAAGAAAAATTCAAGAAAGAATAAAAAATGAAAAGTCTATAGGAAGAAATGGAGTCTTCCGGAGTATAAAAGCTCACCACTTCAATATGACTCGAAGTTATCCTTGAATCCAAGTAAATGAGTAGGACGAATGGTAGTATGGATGGTTCTTGCATCACATGGGGATATAGATCCTTGAGACGGTTAGCAGAGTGAACTCTAGCATGTACTCAGGGATGAACATAAGATAATGCCATTATTCCAAACCCAATCAAATAACCAAATGCAATCACATATATACATATATACTGTGCCTTTGTAAGGAACAAGGTTTATTATTCATTTAAAACATTAACTTTGACTATATAGCTATGCCGTCCTAAATGTCTACCCACAATCTATATTGGTTAATCTCTCCCATTTGAAAGTGTAAAATCATGTACACGGTCACCATGACCAAACATGACATCGGCAATCATGAGTTTCTCGTATTGATCCACCTGTATCATCAACCTTCCATGGCTTTGATACACAACCCCCTTTAAGACTATATTAAAACAAATTACACATTCACAACTATTTACCAACGAGTTCTTTCTTAGGAATTAACAATCGGTATCGTCTTACCCAAATTAGAGCCTGCAAGTTTATTCCAACCACGCCTTATAAACCATTCAACCAAATTAGACTCCGTATTTTCC
Source organism: Capsicum annuum (assembly GCF_002878395.1). Classification (NCBI taxonomy): domain Eukaryota; kingdom Viridiplantae; phylum Streptophyta; class Magnoliopsida; order Solanales; family Solanaceae; genus Capsicum; species Capsicum annuum. The sequence goes on along the minus strand of NC_061119.1, from coordinate 127,055,228 downwards.
AATTTACAAAAACCATCTATAATCAAACCATGGCCACAAAGGCCTTTCCAAATCCATTGAAATCAAACCAAAATCAATTCATGTTCCGTTTACAATTTATGCAATTCAATATTCCAAGGATAATCAAACTATGTGACAAAAATCATTCTCATTGGTATTTTAACAAACATGTTGAGGGTACATAATTTTCAAAATCATAACCAAGCAAATAGGGGAATCCATAATTTACCAAAATTCATTTACCATTGACATGAATACCAAAATGTCAAAGACACACTAAAATGTTGAAATAAAATATAATTAAACAATGAGAAAAATTATTTAACCAAGAACATCCAAAACCCCAACCTTTGTAGCAAACCCATAATAATTCCATGAAAACCAAACATTAGAAGTCATACACTTTATAAAATAACAATGAGGGAGGAGTAACATGCCTTAGACACTTAGTAAGATGGAGAAAAACCCCCTTGAAATCCTTAATTGATTATCTTTATGAAACCCTAGCTTTTGCTTAAACCAAGAGTTTAAGAGAGATTTTAATAGTATTTGATTGGGAATAATCAATTAATAAATTCCTAGATGGTGTTTTAAGTTGTGGTATTTAAGGGAGTGTAAAAAGGGAAAATATCCAAACTTCCCCCAAATTAAAATTGTAAAAATACCATAGGAAGTTACGAGTCAATCCTGTGACTCGAACAACAACATACGACTCATACCATTAAGTCATCACTAATACAGTGAGTTTATCTCCCACACATGGTCCACCATACGACTACCTGATCCTACTTATTACCAAACCATACGACTCGTATGGCCTAGTTGTACCCAAGGCATAATCTACAGGGATTAACACTAGACAACATACAATCCAACTATACCACTCATTCCTTATCCTTATGGCTCTTATTTAGCCACTTGTACTCAGAGCCAGGTCAAGTCACTAAGTGTCTAATTTGATGAAGGATTGTCTTAACGAACCATCACTATACCTAATGACCCATACCACTTAGTCATAACCCTAACAAAAACCCAACCACCATTCACTGGACTCCTTACGTCTAGGGTCACCTTACCCGTACCCACACCATATAACTCGTATAATGAGTCACTAGAAGTACAGTGAGATCAAAACTGCAGAAATTTCTAAGGGCCAAAACCCAGTGTGTTTCAATTCTCCCGCACTTGGATCATTCATCCCCGAATGATTGGACAAGGATTGACTAGCATGATCAAACCGCAAACCACTCTACTCTGACCTTTAACTAAGTTAGAAAATAAGGATATTAAGAGTAACACATATCTTACGCATGATCTTCTTAAGCAGAAAATGATAATATATACTTGGACTTCATGTCCTCTTTAGTTTCCCAAGTAGACTCTTCCACCTTGTGGTTCTTCCCATAGAACCTTTAGCAAAGCTCGTCCTATGTCTGTAACTGATGAACCTACCGATCCAAGATTTTAATCAGGACGTCCTCATAAGACAAGGAATCCTAGACACCAATATTCTTAATAGGAATAATTTACGATGAATCAACCACACACATTCTCAACATAGATACATGGAACACCGAGTGAATAGAGATCAAATAGAGGGCAACTCCAATTGATATGCAACATTACCCACCCTTATCAAAACTAAGTACAGCCCAACATAACAGGGACTAAGTGTCCCCTTCTTCCCAAACCGAATCCCTTCCTTCATGGGAGAAACCTTCAAGAACACCCTATCCCCAACCTCAATCTCTAACTTTCAATGCCTTGTATTCATATAGGATTTCTGGTGACTTTGGGTAGGTTTAAGCCAATCCCAAATTGTTATCACCTTCTTCATAGCTTAGTAAAAAAAATCTGTACCAAATATTTTCACCTCACCAACCTTGAACCACCTAATAGGGAACCTATACCTCCTACTATGAATGGCCTTAAATCGAGCCATTCTATTTCTAAAGTGGTAGCCATTGTTATATGCAAACTCTAACAGGGGTAAATGCTCATCCCACCTACCACCACAGTTAATCACGCAGGCTCTAAGCATTTCTTCTAATGTCAGAGTAGTTCTTTTTGCTTGCCTATCTGAATTCGGGTGGAAAGTTGTATTAAGACTCACCTTGGTCCCAAAGCCTTTCTGAAATAATTTTAAAAAATGCAATGAGAACTGCGTACCATGATACGAGATGATAGAAACAACACCCTGGGAAACTTCACAATCTCTTAGAGGTACATCCTTGCATAATCCTTTGCCAAAAAATTAATCCTCCTTAGCAAAAGGTGGGAAGACTTAGTAATCCTATCTATAATGACCCAAATCAAATTAAACTGATTCTGAGACAAATGGCGGCCACCAACAAAATCAATATTTATCACCTCCCACTTCTACACAAACAACTAATATTCCTGATACAATCCGATGCGCCATATGTGCTCAAATTTTACTTGTTCTCATACCATGCACTTTTCCACTAAACTAGCCACATCTTGCTTCACATTATTCAACAAATACATTTTCTTAAGGTTATGATACATTTTTGTCGAACCAGGATAAATAGCATAGTGGGACTCATGTGCCTCAGCAAAGATCCTCTCTCATAAATGATCTATATCGGGAACACATAACCTCCCTAGGAAGCGTAAGGTACCATCACTACAAATCTCAAAGTTCATCACTTTTTGCCCACTTATATCACCCTTGATCCTCATTAAAATAAGATTCAACATTTAATTTTTCTTAATCTCCAAACCAAGAGATGATTGTGCCACCTTCTGTAAAACGATACCACCATCCTCATCGTCCAAGAGATAAACTCCAAGGTTAGCAAATGGTGAATATCTCCTAATAACTCCTATTTCCCTTTATCAACATAAGCTAGAATCCCTATGGATAACCTGTAAAGTGTATCAACAACCACATTATCTTTACCTGGATGGTAGTGAAGACTTATTTCATAATCTTTGAACGGCTCAAGCCATCTTCTTTGCCTAATGTCCAGCTCTTTCTGAGTAAATATATTTGCAGGCTCATATTATATGAAAAGATATCCACATACACTCCATACAAATAGTGACTCCATATTTTTAGCACAAATGCTATAACCAATAGCTCTAAGCCATGAGTTGGTTAATTCTTCTCATGCACCTTCAATTGTTTTGAGGAATAAGCTATTACCTTGCCATGCTGCATCAGGATGTAACAAAGGCCCACACGAGATATATCATAATAGACAATAAATCCATCCATGCCTTCAGGTAAAGTCAACTCTAGATTCAACGTAGGCTTATTTTTCATTTTCTAAAATCTACCCTCACAAGCATCACACCACAAGAACATTACCTTCTGAGTCAGCTTAGTCAACGAGGCAACTATAGAAGAGAAATTTTCTACAAACCTTTTATGATAACCAGGTATAGCCAAGAAGCATTGAATATCAGTTAGAGTCGTGGGTCTAAGCCACCTCTTAACCACTGCAACTTTCTACTGATCCACCATGCTCCCTTCACTAAATATGACTTAACAAAAAAAAATTACAACGTTCCACTAGAATTCATATTTCAAAAATTTGGCATACAACTGTTGCTCCTTCAGGGTATGCAACACAATAGGGAGGTAATCAACATGATCCACCTAGCTCTTAGAGTACACTAGAATATCATCTATGAACACAATAATGAACAAATCCAAAAACTAATGGAAGACTCTTTTGAACAAATCACAGTGAAACAACACACTCATATCATAATCCTTCAGCAACTTTAGCCACCTAATTTGGTGAAGATCTAGAAATTCCCAATAAAAAATATACTGAAGACTCTTTTTATCAGTGAACACATTAACATGAACCATGTAGAGATACTATCTATAAATCTTTAGGGAAAAGACAATTGCTAGAACCTTGAGATCATAAGTTGGGTAGTTATTCACATAAGGCTTCAGTTGTCTAGAGGAATATGCTATAACCTTGCCCTGCTACATCAACACACAACCAAGACTGTCTCTAAAAGTATTACAATATACCATGAAACCATTTGAACTCTCTAGTAGAGTCAAAACTAGGGTGGAGATAAGTCGAGTCTTCATCTCCTTAAAACTCTTCTTGTGGGAATCAAACCACTAAAATTTAACGTTTTTCTGAGTTAGTCTGGACATAGGAGAAACAATAAACTAAAATTCTTCAATAAAACATCTGTAGTAACAGGCTAAGCCCATGAAACTCCTAGTGTCTAATGAAAAAATAGGTCTAGTCCACTTCTTTACTGCTTTAATCTTTTAAGGATCAACTCGAATGCCTTCACTAGAAATGATATAACCAAGGAACGCTACTGATGTCAACCTGAATTTACACTTGTTAAAGTAAGAGAATAGTCGTTGGTCTTTAAGAGTCTGCAAGACATTTCTCAAGCGATTGGGATGTTCACCCTTACTTTAAGAATAAATGAGGATGTCATCTATGAAGACTAAAATAAACATGCCCAAGTACTGCTTGAGCACCCTGTTCATCATGTCCATAAAATTTGTAGAAGCATTCATTAGTCCAAATGAAATAACTACATATATAAATTACATACCGAGTCCTAAATGTTGTCTTTGGGATGTTATATTTTCTAACTCTGAGATGATAAGAGTCGAATCTAAGATTTAACTTAGAAAAAAAGTTTGCACCTTGATGTTGGTCGAACAAATTGTAATGCCCCGTACTAATCCTAGCTCAATTTAGCTCTTAGTATCATACTTAAGGGGCTTAAGGCTTGAAATTTTCACTAAGTATTAGGGACTTAACCATTTTCAAGACCCATAAACTTTAAAGATTTTCATTTTGATCTTTCCAACCCCGAGACGTTAGGTTTATAGTCAATCCATGTTCAAGGGTGTAATAAGTATGTCTTGGAGAAGTTTTGGAATTTTTGGATGAGAATTGGGTCATGTTTGGATCACAAATCTAGTGAGTCACTGTGATAGCATCGCATTACGGTCTATTGCCGTTGGCACATATACCGTATTGCGGTGAGGGTGTTGTGTCTAGTTCTTGATCTATAATTTGAATTCACGTGTCATAATATTTATCCTAGTATCTGAAGATCTTATGAGGGAAAAAATGTTCATAGAAATCACTTAGAACAAAGATGAGCTAAGAGCCTATGATTCATCCAAACTTTGGAGTTCAATCTTACAAGGGTCAAATTTGAACATATATAACTTTTGACATATGTGGAATTTTTTAGATCATGACAGACCAAATTGTAGATAATTGAATTAGCTTTCTCATTATACCAATTTCTCCGTTATCCAATACCCGAGTAAAAAGTTATGATCATTTTTCTTAGAATCAGTAAGCCACCACAATAAGACCGCGTCGTGGTGATATAGTTGCATCCAGAATTTTGGGTTTAAATGATTAAGGGGTAATTGGGTATTTTCCCTCCTCAACCCAATCGTTCATAACATGATTTTGGGCATATTTTAGGTCGTTATTGGCCCCTTTTCTCCAAATTCCTCTCAAGAAAAACCCTTTCTTTTCCCCAAGAACAGAATTAATTTCTTTTTCTCTAAGATTTCAAGAACCCAAGTTTCCCAAGTCCAAGAATCTCCAAGAAAACATCAATAATGATATTTCTTTCCCAAGTTAAGAAGTTCAAGGTATGTGGGAGTTCATCCATGGGTCTCTTTTCACCCAAAGAGCCCAAATATCTTTTCTTTGATTAAAGATATGAACTTTCCCTTTTGTTTATGACGTATCATATGTTCAAGATGAATATAAATCATGATTTCCTTAGTAATTTGAAAAAACTTATATTATAATATCGAATTATGAAATTTTCCATGTCTACAAGTGTTTCTATGTGAGTTAATCTATTCATGCTTTGAGTCGCAATTTTCCATGTCCTATTCCTTTGATTTCATGTTAAATTCCCAACTTATGAATTTAGGCTTGTACTAATATTTTTTTCGCATGTATATCATATTCTATTGTTCAAGTTCATGACTCTCATATATTTGATAATATGTCTAAATGTTAGGTTTTGAGTAATAATCGCCCATTCAGTGCTAGTGGGTTATGAACACCTGATACCTAATTTTTTGCATAATTTTAGTATCTTCAGAATTATTTTCAATAAACCATGAGCATTTTCTTATTGAGTCAGTTATCATAAATAGTTGTTGTTTAGTTAAGCATAGTTTAATCCAGTAATCAGTGTTAGTTCAGTTGTGAGTAGGATTTAGCCCCAAGCGAAAAAAGTGATTGTGGCTTCCCCGACAATTAGACAGAGTCGTTAGTAGTAGTCTATGAAATTAAGGACTATGTACCCAACATAGGATATGAGGAGTCACCCATCAATTTAGGCTTGACATCCTCTCAGGGATTACCCATTAGTTAAGCTTGACACCCTAGTCCTTCGAGACATCAATTTAGTAGATCCATACAGCCAGTGTTAGTACCCATGGCACGGTACTGACACTCTTCCAACAAGGGTTACCAGTTAGACCCTGATTATATCCAATTGAGGCGTGTCAGTTATATGATACCTCCCACAGTCTCAGTATAGTATTCAGTCTAGAATTTAGTTAAGGTTTGCTTGACCAAAGCATACATATTACCAGTCATTTAGTTATCAGATTTTAGTATTTCAGTTTACAGATTACTTCAGAAATATACATAAATATATATATGCATGGTATTGAATTCTAAGATATTATAGTTTCATGTGTTCATGCTCAATATATTTGTAAATTTAGACCCTTAAGTTATTTCAGTTTCTACCCCATAGTTTCTGACATTGTATTCATACAATACCCATCTTTTTACTATTTTTCATCTTTAGTTCTACTTATATTATAAAAGTAAATTTTTAAGAAACTAAGTGTAGTGATTAACCAGTTTATCAAATTATATTTGTTATACATGTTTTAAGACATTTTAACTTTTAGTTTATTTTAGCCTCTTAGTGAGCCTACCTATACTTAGCAACATGATTTCAGATAATGTATGAAATTAGTTTTACTTATTGCATTCACCCTCGCTTACTTAGTACATTCCAAAAGTATTGATCTATATATATGTCTATGTGGCTACATTTTTTCATAATGTAGGTACCAGTTATAGCCCATATATCAGGATCAGGCAGTTGGAGATTCTAGTCAGTAGGTGATGAGTTCTCCTATTTTGGGGACTTCAGTTAGATGTTTTTCATGTACATTACTTTATTACTCATATGTATTGATTAGTTGTAGTTGGAGTCATGCCCTAGCTATCTATAGTCAGTAAAGTAGAAACTTCATAGATGTCAGTCAGAGTCAATCAAGTAATTTTAGTTCTCTTTAGTTTTATTAGATTGTAAAATATACTAGTATTATAATTCTTCCCATATTTTTTCATGATTATATTTCTACACAGAAAAACTTGTTATTTAATATATTAATAATTTAGTTCATGAGTTAGCTAAGGATCACTTACGGTTCCAAGCACCGTGTTATAACTAGGGGTAGTCGCGGGTCGTGACAAACTTGGTATCAGAGCACAGAGTCCAAGTATCCCAGCATGTTGACGGAGTTGTATCTAGTAGAGTTTTGCTGAACGGTACAGAGAAGTCTTTACTTTTATGTCAGAGGCTACAGGGCATTTAAGAAAACTTTTCCTTTTTTTATGTCTCAGATCGTGCATCAAAAGTGTTTTCTAAGAAACTTACATGGATTCTCACGTCATCCATTTGTGCCAACTATACCTTATTTTTGAGGCAACAGAAGTAGTCAAGATCAAATCCTTAAAGATAGATCTTTCTCAAGTAGTCTCCATAAACAGTTATGGGATTGCACGCAGGCTCAAAGGATCCTAATAGTTATTTTATGTTCCAAATTATAAAGTATTTCCTTCATGTTCATGAAAATCATAAATTAAGCCAAAGTCCGGTGTTCTTTTAGATCTCTTCTCAGAATCCTATTGTAATATATGATCTAGAGTTAGAAGCATGAAACCTAGAAGTTTAGCAATGGTAAAGTGTGGATAGCGTTGATCTGGATTTAGTAGATTATGTATCCATGGGGTTAGTTGTATGAAAAGTGAACCAGTAGGCTTGAAATAATGTATACAAGAATTTAAGTTTATTGATTTGAAATTAAGTATGATGATGTGCGTATAACCTAGAGATGTAACCGAGGTGCTATGGGATTGTATAATTTCTAAGTTTTAACAATGTGCGTACTTAGATAGTATCCTTGAGTTGTTAAGTGTGAATGAGGCTATGTAGTGTATGATGTTCTTATGAGATAAGTTATGGGCTATATGGTAATTGTTTGGTATGGTGGTGTGATGGAAGTTATTATGGTCCATTAAAAGTTTGGGAATATCCATGTTAAGTATTAGAATCTATGATTGAATCTTCAATAATTGAGCTAATAGAATGAAGATTTGAAATTCTAGATAATGTGAACTCAAGGTGTGGTGATACTCCTAAGAATTCTAAGTTAATTAGTGTTTAAGTTATTATATCATGACTATTGGGGATTTATAAGTTATGAGTTGTATCTCAGAAGAAAGTACTAGCAGCGGGTTTTACACTCTTAGGTGTAGTCTTTTAGCGGTAACTTATTATAGTGGTGTTTTTTCATATACCAAACTTTAGAGAAAAGTGGTTTACAGACTTATAATGATGGATTAAAGCTAAGAGAAAAATGATAGAACAAGTAACCAAGTCAGACTCTCAGATTCTAGAAGTGATGCCAGTGTATTGTAGAACAACAGTAAGAAAGGAAGATACCCAACCCATTCTTGTCTCAGTGCAAAGTAACATATTTTAGTCATCATGACATCTACTAATGCATTACGGGTCATCCCTATGATCATAGCTTATATTTGTTTACTTTTCACAGAATTATGTACGCTTCTAGATCCTTATATGAGGAGTTCCAGTTTACTCAGTAGTAAGAATCATATTCCATGAAATTATGAACTCCAAACTTAGGTCATGCCGCTCATGACTCATATATTCATGCTTTATAGTATGTTCAGTTCCAGGTACTCATGCTACAATCCTAATGATCAGCGAAATTCAGTTTATATCACGTATACCCTCAGTTTAGATCTCTTTTATGAATCTAGAGTGTTGATACTCTATTCTTTAGGCCTGAGTTAAGTGTCAAATTTATTCTTCTATGCTTAAGGTCCTCATGTTCTAACCTTTTAGTGACTTCTCCTTAGGTCAAGTTAGTGATGATGAATAATTTTTGAGATGGGAGAGAGTAAACATTTCTAGTTGATGAAAAATTATTGTATGCTTATTTTAGCTAAGGCTGTAAGTGTGAAGTAAGATTGAGGCCAAGTTTTTTACATATGTCCTGGTTAGTTGAAATTTTGTGTATTTCCTTAGGGTAGTGCATGGAAGTTGTTAGTTATAGAGGTTTGGAGGATATGAGAAATATGCTTTTATGGGTGTTTTCTTAGAAGTGTATATGTGGTTATGAAGCTAGGCTTGAGTGTCGTGTCTGTATATATATGGATGAATGCATTGCACGTTAGTGAATGTCTAGTAAGAGGTTGAATATAGTTTTTGAAGTGGTAATAAGAATTATTCATGATAAAAGGAGTTGTGAAAATACATGGTGTGTCGGATTCATGATTCAGACTATTATTATAGTATTGTGTGTGCACTTTATCGATTTGAGTAGGCTTGAACATAGTGAGAGAATTTATTTAGCTCAGACTTCAGTAGGTAGAATTATAAGTGCCCATGTGAATATTTTAAGTAGCCTTAAGTTAAGTGCAGTTTTGAAGTGGAATGTGTTGTTTAATGTAAGCTTTCAGCATAATTCAGTCCGTATAGCCAACAATTTAGTTTAGCAGTCAGACAAACAAGTTTCTATGGTTTTTCAATCTTTCGATCTAGTCTTACTATCCGAAGTTTCATAAGTATGGCCATTCCAGGAGGTAATTTGTTTGCATCTATGTAATTATGAATCCAGTTGACTGCACGAATCATGTTTCATAATCAGATATTCAGTCATGATTCGGTTCGTAAGTGTCCTGTGCATTATGTCAAACTTTCCTTAGTATTTCAGCCAAGTTAGTATTATTTGGGGGATGAATAATCCCAAGGGGGAGATGCTGTAATACCCCAAGTTTTCATGTCCTAAATATCTCATTTTTTTTAACGAAACCAGATCGAGCTGGAGGTAATGGTTATTCATAAATTTAATCTATCATTTCTATCTCAGCCTTACAACCATTCTCATATCATTACATGTATTCAAGAAATCATTTCAGTTCCTTGTATTCAGTTCATTTATCATGTTTTAGATTCAGTTATATGATCGTCTTTCAAGTTATGTATGTTCTGTATATTATCTCACTTACTTTAGTATAGTACTCTCAATCTAACCAGTCTTATTCGAGGACAAATATTCACAAGGGAGAGATATTTTAATACCCCATAATAATCCTAGATCGATTCAACTCTTAGTTTCATACTTAAGGGGCTTAAGTATTGAAATTTTCATTAAGTATTAGGGACGTAGCCATTTTCAAGACTCCTAAACTTCATAGATTTTCATTTCGGTCTTTCCAACATCAAGACATTAGATTTTGAGTTAATTCATGTTCAGGGTTGTAAGAATTATGTCTTAGAGAAGTTTCGAATTTTTCGGACGAGGATTGGGTAATGTTTGGATCACGAACAAGAAATTCACCATAATAGCGCCATCGTGGTACTATTCCCATTGGCACATATACTATGCTGCGATGAAGGTATTGTTTCCTATTCTTGATTTATTATTTGAATGCATGTGTCATAATCTTTATCCTAGCATGTAAAGTGCTTATGAGGTGAAAAATGTCCATAGAAATCACTTGGAACAAAGTTGAGCTAAGAGCTTTTGATTCGTCCAATGTTTGGTGTTTGATCCTACAAGGGTAAACTTTGAATGTGTATACCTTTTTACAAATATGTAATTTTTCAGCACAAGACAAATTAAAATTTAGATAATTTAATTATCTTTCCAACGATACCAATTTTTCCTTAATCTGATACCCGAGCAAAAAGTTAAAAATATTTTTGTGAGAACTAGTAAGCGACCGTGATAAGACCACGTCGTTGTGACATAGTTGCATCCAGAATTTTTGGTTTAAATGATTGAGGGGCAATTGGATCTTTTCCCACCTCAACCCAATCCTTCATAACATGATTTGTGGTATATTTTAAGTCATTATTGGCACTTCTTCGCCAAATCCCTCCCAAGAAAAACCCTCCCCTTTCTCTAAAAACAAATTCAATTCCTTTTCCCCTAAGAAAACAAGAATCCAAGTTTTCCACGTTCAAGAATCTTCAAGAAAGCTTCAAGAATGGTGTTTTTTTCCTATGTTAAGAAGTTTAAGGTATGTGGGAGTTAATCCATGGATCCCTTAGCTTTTCTTTAATTAAAGATATGAACTTTTCCTTCTGTTTATGAAGTATCATATGTTCAAGCTGAATATAAATCATTATTTCCTTAGTAATTTAACTAAATTCATGTCCAAGGATTTTCTCATGAAAAGTTAGGTTATCTCATGCTTTAAGTTTTTATTCCCATGATGTATCCAATTGAATTTCATGTTATAATATTGAATTATGAACTTTTTCATGTCTACAAGTGTTTCTAAGTAAATTAATCTATTCATGCTTTGAGTTATAACTTTTCATGTCTTATTCTATTGATTTCATGTTAAATCCCCAACTTATGAATTTAGTCATGCACACATTTTGTTTTTGCATGTATATCATATTCCGATGTGCAAGTTGATGACTCTCATGTGTTTGTTTAAATGTCTAAATGTTGGTTTTTGAGCAATGATCCCCTACTATGGTTTTTAAAGCTTTATATGTGAGCATTGTTATTTCCATTCAATGCTAGTGGTTTATGAACACCCGATACTTAATTTTTTACATAATTTTAGTAACTTCATAATGATTTCAGGCAAACCATGAGCATTGTCATTCAATTAGTTATCATACACAGTTATTTGTTTAGTTAAGCTTAGTTCAATCCAATAATTAGTATTAGTTTAGTTGGGAGTAGGATTTAGCACCGAGTAAATGCAGGGATAGCGACTTCCCTGCCAGTTAGGTAAAGTCGTTAGTAGAAGTCCCTGTATTCTAGAACTACATAGTCAACATAGGATATGAGGAGTCACCCATTAGCATATACTTGAATTTCTCTCGGTGGTCACCAATTAGTTAGGCTTAATACTCTGGCCCTTTGGGACATTAGTTTAGTGGATCCACACAACCAGTGTAAGTACCCGTGAAATGGTACTAATACCCTTCCAATTGGAGTTACAGGTTTGACCCCGATTAGCTCAGATTGGGGTATGATATTTATATGATACCTCCTACAGTCTCAGTGTAGTATTCATTCCAAAATTCATTTCAGGTTTTCTTCATCAAAGCATACAGATTACTAGTCATTCAGTTATCAAATTTTAATAATTTAGTTTACAGATTATTTCAGAAATGTTTATATATTCCGAGAGAACGTTCTTTATTGCACAGGAATAGAACTAGAGCACCCCATACAGAGACACTCAGCTTGATAAAATCCTTATCTAAGAGATCTTTCAATTTCCTTTTCAATTTATTAAGCTTGGATAGAGCCATTCTATAAGGTTGAATTGAGATAAGCTGGGTACCTGGAAGGAGATCTATTTCAAAGTCAATTTTCCTCTCGGGAGTAAATCTAGGAAGATCTTGTAGAATGACTTTTAGAAATTTATTCACTACTAGAAGTGACTCAAAACTTATAATTTCAAAATATGATCCTTTGACTCAGACAAAATAATGGATGCACCCCTTGGAAATTACTTTTTTTTCCTTAAGGAAAGAGACAAACCTATTTATAGGCGCTGAATTACTACCTCTTCCTTTAAGATTGGCTCATTGGGATACTAAAACTAAACAAATGTATTTCGATAGTAAACTAAAGTATAGTAAAAATGGAGCCAATCCATAATAATATCAATACCAGTCATGTCTAACTCCACAAGATCAATCAAAGTGATCTATTTGGATATCGCATTAGTCAATTTTCGTATACCCATCTGGATATGATGGAACTATTGTTTGGAGTAGAAACTAAGAAGGGATATACTAGGATATTAGGATAAAAACCAAAATCTACTGCTATAAGGTAGTTACAAAGAAAAGTGTATCTTCGGGGTCTAATAATGCATAAACATGAAGATGAAATACATTCAACATACAGGCAACCATATCTAGAAAGCCCTCCTAATCTTGTCGAGTCTAAAAGGCATAAAGCATTTTCTGATGTTGTCCAGTGGTTGCTCAAGAAGTGGCACCCTATTGAATCGAGCGACCTACTGGAACTGATAAGAAGTTCGTTTAACCATGCTGGCGAATATCTTTACCCTTATGCACAACCAATGGGCATTCTCGTATCCTATGGCCAGACATGCCACACTTAAAACAAGCATCACTACCTGCCATGCACTCACCCTTGCGGTTCATACCACATCTATTGAAAATTGGGTTACTGCGACCAGTTTTCATGCTACTTCGGGACATAGAGCTTGGTTACCTATGATGAGTACCTTATTTGAACTTGGAACTGGAGAAGTAGCATAATATGGGGTCGGGGATGAAGATTTCTAGCAGACCTAAGAATGATTCCCACCATTTGACCTTGGCTGAGAGAAATTGAAGCTACTAGTTCTGGCCCTCTTATTTTCCCATTACCTTTTCTTCATATTATCCTATTTGATCCTAATAGGAATGAACTATCAAGAAAAATATATCCATCTCCTTAACCAACATGGCCATTCTATACTTCTTAACCAAATCCTCAGAAATACCAACACGAACTTACTTATTTGGGCCCTAGAATTAGCAACCTTAGTCAGGGCATACCTCACCAACTAAGTAAACTTGAGTGAGTACTCCTTAACACTCATACTTCCCTACTTCAAGTTGATGAGATCTTTCGACTTTCCTTCCCATAACTCAAGTGGAAAGAACCTATCTAGAAATACAGCAACAAACTCGTTCCACCCAACTGGCCCTACATCTACCCTTTTATCTTCCTTCCACTATTATACTAAGTATGAGCCATTCCTTGTAATTGATAAGTTTCTAAATTAGCACTTTTAATTGAAGTGACACACATAACGTCAGTCACTTTTTGAACACTATCTAATAATTCTTATGGTTCCTCCTCTGACTTAGACCAAACGAATGCTGGAGAATTTATCCAAATAAAATCTTGAATTCTAGTTGTCGTTATATTAAATACTAGGTTTCCAAGGTAAAAAAATTGATGGTTGTTCTATGAAGTCAAATATTGGGGTATTGCGGTAAAAGAAACCTTGAACTCAGTATGGGAGACTTGCTCATTCAGAGGGCTTCGGGAACTAGCAGTGGTAATTTTTAGTTCTCTTAGGAGGAATTGTCTGTAAATGGATAGAGGACAGATTATAAGAGAATATTAATAGAGTTCATACTTTATCACACAATATGAATCATGAAAGAAGTGTTACTTTCCTAAAAAAAATTATAGCCTCTCAATCATAAGTGTGGCATGCTTCACACCCATGAACATAACTCTACTTAACATGAATTTTAGACATCCCTAGTATACTTTAAAACTATTTCTCTGATTACAATTATACCATGACTCGGGACTACCCCTAGCCATAATACGATGCCTAAGGTCATAAATGACCCCATGCTAATGCATCGCGTGACATACATTAGAATAATGATTAAAGTAATAGAACACTGGGTGGAAGCTAACTGAAATAAATAATGGATACCATAATAATTTAAAACCAAATACATAATAAAATTGGAAATAGAACAAAACCCCATATGACAACCAATCATGATAAAAATCTAAATATTTGTTTGAAAGCCTCTACTCATAATGAGTTGTTGGGACAAGCCTCCAGCTAACTCCAACTGATTGAAGATAACATAAACTAATAAGAAAATAAAGAACTAATAACTAGTCCTCAAACAAGGAAGACACACCAAAAGTTGTTGCTAAATATGGCGCGAGAACATACTAAGTGTGGTCTAGGTACTGAGTATCCAAACATATATTATGACATAATATAGTATAGATAATTATGCAATCATTACTATGAATTTACTAAGTACGTGAGATGGGAAAATTATCTGAAGTAAAGTAAATATGAATGTATGAATATATAAACTGAACACAAAACCAAGTATAATAATATGCTGGATAAAACTGAATACTGAATAATTTAATACTCGACCAAGCAAATCTTAACTGAACATAAACTGGAAATAAATTGAGGACTGTGGGAGCTAACAACAACTGACATACTCTAATTTGAGTGAAAATGGGGTCCAACATGAAAATCAGATATTCATAAACCACCAGCTGGTATAATTCAACTAAACTTGATATTAATTTAAATCTGATCATAGCAGAGAATCTTACAAAACATATCCCAAACTCAATAATTTATCAATAATAACAAAATTCCTAATGGTGAGTATGGAAATACGCAACTCCTATAGGAAAACATTTACTCATGGTTTATGTATATAAATAACTAAAGGAGTTAATAAAAATCATATTTGACCTGGAACTCAATTCTTGGAAGGAAATTAATCTTTAGTATTTAAAAGTTTTTGGGACTCAGTGGTTGGAAGGGACCCGTTGATAAAATCCCATATACCTGAAGTTGAAACCTTGGAGAAAATCCTTGGAATTAAACTTGTGATGGAGAAACCTTAACTCTCTTTATGAGATGAGAGAGCTACTTATTTCCCTATTGTGGATTCATTTTTATAATCAAATGTTGAATTTTAGGAAAGGTTGGGCTTATATACCACTCTTAGGGAAAGCCTAAACGACTTGGGTTAGGAGTTATAGAATGGGAAAAGACTAAACAGCCTTATTTAAATCGTTCAGGGATTTCTGGTAAGCAGTCATTATGACTCGGGAATTTACTCATTATGACTGGTCACGAGTCATTGTTTTGGTTGTCACTTGTGGCCCTATATTTTTAATTTTTACTATTATAAAAATGACTCCCCTATTAATGAATTGTTAGGTCTGATCATGGGTCATTAGGAGAAATCATGGTCAGAGACTTAATTTCTATGTTTCTTTCTGTTGTGAAGATGGATCCACCTAATGACTTGTTAGGACTGGTAACAAGTCATATGTTAGACTCGTTACGACAGGACTGAAATTTAGGATACTTCACTATTGTGGAAACAACTCCACACAACAATTCGTTATGACTGATAATGGGTCATTGTCATTGGCAGTTGACAGACCCTCAGGAGGTTTTCCATAACTTTTTTTCCATGAAATCATCTTAAAACGAGACTAGTGGCATTTGGAAGCTAAATTGATGGCCTATCTTTGGTGGGTCTAGAACTTGAAAACTTTTGGTGTTATGAATTTTGTTTGTATCTTAATTAGTTTTATACTTTTACTATATTCATATATGGATCAGCTCCATTTAAAGGTTCTTGCTTTGGTTTTGGTATTGTTTTCTTATTTTATATCAGTTTGTGTGATATGCTTACTTGTTAAGACTTTTCGCGACAAGTGCCATCATGACCCTTGGTTTTTGGGTCATGAGAAATTCTTATCGAAGCCAGGTTTTCATTGGTCTCCATAGTGTAAGAACGAGGTATTAGTAAAGTCACAAGGATCTATACGTAGAAGTCTGCATCTATCTACAAGGGGTTATACAATATCTTTAGAAAATTTCTATTATTTTATCCTATATCATGCAAATCTTTCATAGCTTGTGTTCTAAGTAATATTTTACTCTTTTCTACATAAATAGTAAGGACTAGACCCAATGAGGTAGAAATACAAATCTGATATCTAAGGAGAGAGCCCAATCTAGAGGAGAGTTACAAGTCGTTTTAGGGATCAACATATAGAACAGGCACAAAGATCTACCCCATCCAGATATAAACCTAGGGGTCTCTCCCCTGAGCCTCGAGATGAGTACATTAAAGATATTAGTCATACACTAATTCTACCTAGTTCTTCTACCCCAGTCTTAGAGAGGTTGCTAGTTTTCTTGCTGACCAACTTAGAGGGTGCTTCTTTGAGTGCACCTAGTGTTCCTCTAGCTTCGAGTATTGTACCTCTGTCTATGCTAGTGTCTACTTATGGTATTCTTATAGATCTGAGTATAGATCCCCCTATTGTATTGGCATATGCTTATGGTACTCCATAGACTTCGAGTGCAGTTCCTCCTTTAATGCCTGCATCTGAGTTTATTGTTCTGAGATTTGGAGTTTAGACTTCTTCTACTATGCCTCATCAGATGGGTTCTCAGATATCCAAGTTTACTATATCTTTTAGTATTGTGAGTACAACTATGTCTTCTGAGGATTAGAAGAGGTTTGAGAGATTTACTCATTTGGTCCTTTCTAGGTTTAGTGATGATGTAGGCAAGGGTGCCTATGAGTTGTTGATGGATTATTTGGATAAGTTGCATAACATGGTTCTCTCGAGTTGCATGCAGTTTCTTATACTACATACCTATTGAGAGATGCAGCCAAAGATTGGTAGAGGTAACTTATTAGTTACCGACCTATTGGTTCGCCAGAGATGACTTGGGATCAGTTTATAGAGGCATTTTGGACAGGTTTATGCCTTCTAATTTAAGGGATTAGATAAGCGATGAGTTTAATCATATGGTGCAAGGTCCCATGACTGTTGTAAAGTATGAGGCATGGGTCCATGCCTTGTCTAGATATTCTTATGCTAGTGTTGCCATTGAGTCTAAGAAAATTTGGAAGTTTATAAAATGGTTGGATGTTTTCTTCAACTTTCTATGACTGAAATGGTAGTGTATGTAGCATCATTTCAGAGTATAGTGGATCATGCTAAGATGACTCAGTCTATTTTTTGAGCATCTCAGGGAGGTGCCAATAAGGTGCACTATTTGGGTAAGTTCAAAAGTCATATCCCTTGAGGTAGAGTTTATAGAGGCTGCCATGGATATCATGGTAGACCAGTGTAGACAACCTTGCAGAGTTCAGGTAGGTGGTCATCCTAGTTCCATTGTACCTCTTTCTCTTTAGATGGGCTACATGGTTTGCTATGTGTGTGATGAGATGTCCATGTGGACAAGGACTCTCTCTGATGTGTTTTCAGAGCTACTTTTATGTACGTGGTCTCACCTAGTAATACAGTGGCCTTATAAAAAACTGAATATTTATTCCTTAGATACTTTTGTTAAACAACTATAAATTCTAGTTCAGTATTGAGATTGGATTAGTGCAACCGTAACCAAAAGAGTTTTGAAAGTTTGTAAACTAAGAGTAATCTAAAATAATATGGGAAAGTAAATACTTTGGACAATCAATGGATGAACACCTGGGGTTAAAGTAGTATGAAAAATTATACTACACTATTGAACCTCATTCGTTAGATTTCTTATCTTGGTTATTGATTCATAGGGTTTATCGTATGATTATGGTCTCCCGACTCTTACCTTCTACCTAACTAGACATTACAACTGCATCATTAAGTGGGGATGCAATAATCAATTCAGATACATTCAGATGTCATCCTGTATGTTAACCAAGCATGGTTTCTAGGTATATCCCTATCCTAGTCGCTAATTCAAATTCCTTATTTCATAAAAGAATACAAACCTTACTCTATCTATCCCCGCATTCTATCATCCTATTCCCCCTCCCGAGATCATAAGGTCGACAATATATCTATTATTAAGGTTGAAAATCCTTTAAATAGTGATAACAAGGATAAACAAACAACCAAATATGATAATCAATCCAAACAAACTCAATAGAAAGCAAATGTAAACATGTTCTTGGCCCTAACCCAGAAAGGGGACGTTTAGAAACTATTAGATGTAACCGTAATCAATGTAATTGAATACATGATATAATACATTAAAAATCTAAAGTAAAGATATATAAACCCTAAAGTAAATGTTTATCAGCCCATCTCCAAAGCTCCAAGGCGTCCAAGGTGAAAAACAACAAGTCCAAGTGTCCTATTTATAGGCAAAGACTTTTGTCCGTGTGTGGAATGGGTGGTGTGCCGCATTGGATGGTTAAGTAAAGTGCGGGTCATGGTGAAATGGCTGCTCATGTAAATTGGGGATTGTGGTGTAACACTTAGTCATGTAAATTAGGGATTGCGGCGCCCCTCTATCGCGAGGCCTCTCTGTAAGTTGCATTTTGACGTTTAAACTTGGCCTTGCACTTCTCCTTCCATCCCAAGTCTTTTAGTGTTGTTTCCACTAGATTTTAAAATTTTATGTCCCACATATATTATCAAAATCAAATCACCAAGCGTCTTGCAACATAAATATCCACGGTTTAGATCTCAAAACAGCAAGACATCAAGAACAGTGAACTGGAAACTTAAGCTAAGACTAGTCTTGCCCAATTGAGGTTTAACTTATTGTTTCAACACTTTGCTTCTTTCAATTGAACCTGGAACACTAAAAAAGTTGTTTCACACATAATTATACAATAATAACCTTAGGAAATCATTTAACACCTTAAGCACACACGAAGTCCTCAAAATAAGGCTAAATAAACTAGGATAACATCACTAAAGTGCATAAAACCACCTCAGATCACTACCCCACACTTAAAGCCTTATTCATCCTCGAACAACTCCTTAATCTAAGCATCATAAAATGATTTGAATCCACGCTTCTACTACAGGTTATACACTTAACCTAATACTATAATGATGACACAAAATGCAAGTCTCTACCCTAAGCTTGCTATGTACACAATTGAAAGTTCAAGAATACTATTTAAAAACATCTTAGCCTAAAGAATTGACTCACCTAGTTGGAAACTCATATGTATTGTTCAATCAAAGACATCATACAATTTAACCAACTATCATCAAATATGTGCCCTCATAACTAGAGAGTTACCCATTATTACTTACACAAAAGCAATTTATCACAGAATGGGTACAAGAATAAAATTGCGCTCACTCATACAAGGAATTCACAAGCTATAGAAGATGAAACATAAGCTTACGCTTAATGTAATACTCCACTTGTATTAGAATGTTAAAACTTAGGATCAAATATGTCTTTAAATGTTGTAATGTAGGCTAAGTAATAGGTAAGAACTTTTCTACCAAGTAGTAGTACTATCTTTCCTAAGCTCTTTAATACATTACATTATACAATTAAGACTAATCTCTAACAGCCAACTTTCACCTCTACTACCGCCATACATCTTTTTTTCACCCCATCTCATTAAGCTCATTCAAATACACTATGGTGGGAGTGTTTTCTATCCACACATTATTCTATTTGAACAACCTTTTGTTCTTTTCATTGCTCCATTCCCAACCAAAAAATATTAATTTTTACACATCAATAACTACTACTTCGAGGCTTTATTTTAAGCTTTCTCCTACTTTAATTTCACACTCCTTACCCAATTAATTTTTTACACTAAAGAGCTTAGTATCTTTGGATCTTATTAAGGTCCATCAAAGAAGGGGATTAGGCCAAATATAAGGCTTCTAAAGAAAAAGCTAAAGGCTCAATCGGGTTAACTAGGATTATGCACAAGGTTAGGTCAAAAGAAGGTATGAAACATAGCTATCAAAGAAATGCTTATGTAATCTCCTAAACCTCCACTCTTTATTTTGAGTTGCATACACACCAGGTAACTTCTATACATCACATACAATATTGAATATACAAATACCTCGTACGCACATGGCACATGTTAACTCAAGTAGGATCATCATAAACAATTAACAAAACAATAGCATGAATTCAACATTAATCCAACAAGTATAAGAGTTATAATCTAGAGCCTAAGAGTCTCAAAAGTAATAATTCACATAATCAACATATTTTTTTCAACCAAAACACTCAGATAATGTAGTGAAATATAGAACCAACAATAACTTTATTTATTGATAACACAAAAATTTTAAAATTTCCATAAAATAGGAAATTCCTCACCCCATACTTAAAAATCTACTTTGTCCCCAAAGTATACTTTAAAATTAGAAATAGAAATACTCTTTAAGGCCTCTAGGCCTAGCTAGTAGCATCTTTACACATCAAGATAGTTTGGGGACCCTACACAGAGTCTTCGCCATGCTCCTTAGCTAAGGATTTTTGGTACTTAGACTTTTCATCAACCTGTTACTCAAATAAAACAAAAAAATAGTGATTTAAAACTGCTACAACAATAACATACCCAGTGTATTTAATCCTAGTGGGGTCTGTAGAGGGTAGAGTGTACGATTTTCATACCATTACCTCAGGTGAAGTAGAGAGGCTATTTTCGATAGTGAAGTAAAACTAAAATACTAAAAATAAATCGTACCTTAACTTGTATTGCTTCCCAAGTAGTGCCTGATAGGGTGTCACAGCAGGACCCAATCTATGACACATCCGTATTCCTTCATCCTCTTCTTCACACTAAAATTTAATCTTCTTATTTGTTTTGTACCTATTAAGCATAAAATCTCAAGGTAAATATCTCTTTGAAGAATAGCCTTTTCAGGCTCATTAATCTATAAAATTTTAGATTTTGGTGGTTATGGATTGGTCTGCTAAATACGGAAGTCTAAAGAGGTGTTTTATGGAATAAACTCCACGACCCCACACTTATCAACTTTAATCACTATAATCATGCATGAATATTTGTAGTGGGATAGTGTTTTGAGTGGTTTGTACACTTTGAATACTGCCTCTTTATTATCTAGCCTCATTATGAGTGTTCCCTCACTCACATCTATCAACTCTCCTCTAGTTGTAAAAAAATGGACGTCCAAAGATGACTAAAACTATTTCATATGCCTTAAAATCTAAAATAATACAATCATTAGGAATAATGAACTTACAAACCTAGATGAGGACATACTTTATGATTCCTTTAGGATGAGCGAGAGTCTGGTCTACCAATTAGAGTCCAACTGTCTCGATCTCGGCTTCCCTAAGCCTAAAGTGTTGAACAAAGAGAGAGGAATTAAGTTGATACTTTTCATCCAAATCACTTAGTGCTTATACCACCTCATATCTACCAATTTAAATTGGGAGAGTGAAACTCCCAGGGTCTTTGAACTTTTTGGGTATTTCTCTATTACTACAGAACTATACTCCTTAGTGAGTGTTGTTGTCTCAAGATCCTGCAGCCTAACTTTGTTTGACCAAGTATTTTAAGTACTAAGCATACTTGGGCATTCCCTACAAAAGATATAAAAGATGAAGGTTAATATGAAGCTGTTCTGAATGTTTCAAATAACTTCATCTTTACTTTTCTAAGCCTCTGTGGGAAAGGTAATGGAGGTCTCTCCTTCACCTATTCAAAAACTTTTATTTTCTTATGCTCAGACTTTCTTAAATTTTCAAAAACATTGTCATCTACCTGTTCAGGAGCCAACTCCGCATCTACCTCCATAGTTTTCTTTAAAGGTTCTTCATTAATCTCTTTAGTACTCCTCAAAGTAATTACTATAACCATTTTAGGATTTTCAGTGTTACATAGAAATCCACCTTAAGGCCTGACATTTTATGCTTGCTACATTTACCCAACCTAAATCTTTAAGTTCTCTATAGCCACTTGCTGGATCTTTATATCTACTATCAATTATGCTTGAGTAGCTAAAATTTGTCATAATATCTCTTCTATATTGCTAGTCGCCTGATTTTTTAGTGCTTGTGATTGATGAAACTGTTGTTATTGCATATTCTATGGTTGATTTGGTGGTTGAGTCAGCCACTTTAGATTGTAGGCATTCTCATAATTAGGACTTTGAATGTTTCCCAAACACATTACTAACTCAGGATTGAAAGCACACATATCTACAGAATGACTACTATTGCCACAAACCACACACTAGGTGCTTGTCTGCTTAATTGCATTAATTGGTATTATAGGCTATGTAATCTCCAATTTCATATTGCTGAACTACATAGTGAACTGATTTTGCTATACAACAATCTGGGTGGTTATGGAAGTAATTGGTCCACCTCCACACACATGCAACCTTTTTTGTAAAACTTCTTGAGTCAGAATGCCACTCAAGATGCCCTCGAACCATCTGGTTCAAAAAGGTGTAAAACTCACCGTACGTCAAATTGAAAGCTTGACTACCTTAGCTGAATCTAGTAAAATTTTTGTATTGTGATCAAGTTCCTCAACAAAATTTTGAGCTAGTACCTTATTAGATTGTTGATTATGTATATAATCCTAAATGATTATGTATATAATCCTAAATAAGAGCCTTAAGCCTCTCCCATGAATGATATAGGTTCTTATCTGGCTTCATTTTTAAAGCATACAATCTCACTATGCTGTCTCGTAGTCTTTCCAAATAGAAATAATTTGATGAGGAATTTCTGGCCTAAGTCATCCTAGGCTGTGATTTAACTTACTGGTTCAGTTCTAAACTACTTATTTACTTCCCTAATAGTAAAATGGGGAATAGTGTTAGCTTAACATAATTATTTGACACCCCTATAAGGATGAATATATTACTGATCTCCAGAAAGTTCCACTGATGGACTTGTGGATCTACATGTGAAAGCCCCATAAACCATCCACTGTTGATCAATAGATGCACTATGTTCTGTTTCATCTTAAAATTACCTCCAACAACTAGTTTTTGAAAAGGGGAGGTAAAATTCACTGGAGGTAGGATAACCACTTCTCGAATGGTCCTGCAGGTTAGTTGATCTTCAGTATTGAGAGAATGATTATCTTGTTCTTCTTGAATTTGTGAGATATGAGGGAGAAGGATTGCCTCTCTCCTTAATTAAAGAAAGAATTGCTCTAGTTTGGGGTTTGGTTCAACCAATTCCCTATCCCTTACTAGCTTACTAGTCCATAAAAATATTTTGTGCAAATTCAATACCAAGACCAAGTATAAAGCACCAAAGAAATCTAAAAAGTAACACTGAAACAAAAGTAGTTGTCAATTTAGAAGTCCTCAACAATAGTGCCAAAAACTTATTCGCACCCAAATGCATATGTAAGTGTATATGGTCTCACCATGTAATACAGTAGACTTATAAAAAGTTGAATATTGATCCTTTAGAGACTTCTGTTAAATAACTATCAAATTCTAGTTTTCTATTAAGATTGGATTAGTGCAAACGTAACCAAAAGAGTTTTCAAAATTTGTAAGCTAAGAGTAAACTAAAATAATACTGGAAAGTAAAGACCTTGTATAATCAAAGGATGAACAACCGAGGTTAAAGAACTATGAATAATCATACTATGCTATTGAACCTCATTCATTATAATTCTTATCTTTGTTGTTGATTCATAGGGTTTATCGTATGATCATGGTCTCCCGACCTCTAACCTTCTACATAACTATACGTTACAGCTACATCATTGAGTGAGGATGTAATAATCCATTTAGATGATTTAGGATGTAATCCTACAAGTGAACCAAGCAAAGCTTCTAGGTATATCCCTATCCTATTCACTAATTCCAATTCCTTATTTCATAAAAAAATGAGAACCTTACTCTATCTATCCCCACGTTCTATACTCCTATTCACTCTCCCAAGTTCATAGGGTTGAAAATATATGTATTCTAATGGTATTAAATCCTTTAAATAGTGATTAAAAGTATAAAAAACAATCAAATATGATAAGAAATCCAAACAAATTCTATTCAAAGCAAAGGTAAATATGTTATTGTCCTTAACCTCGAAAAGGGGACGTTTAGCCACCAATAGACCTAACCGTAACCAATGTAATTAAATACATGGAATAATCCATTGAAAAAATAAACTAAAAAGATATAAAACCTAAAATAAGTGTTTATCAGCCTCTCTCCAAAGCTGCAAGGCGTCCAAGGTGAATAACAAGTCCTAACAGTCCTATTTATAGGCAAAGGCTTTTAGCCGTCTGTAGAATTAGTAGTGCGCCACATTGGATGGTCAAGTGGAGTGGGGTTTGCAGCTCAGTGGCTTCTTAAGTAAATTATGGGTTGCAGTACAACCCTTTGTCAAGTCAAGTAGGAGTCGTGGCACCCCTCTATCGCGAGGCCTCTCTAAAGTTAAATTTTGATGTTTAAACTTTGCCATGCATTTGTCCTTACATCCCAAGTGTTGTAGTGTTTTTTCCACTCAATTTTCATCTAGTATGTACTCTATATATCATCACAATCAACTCATCAATCCTCTTATAACATCAATCTCCACGGATTAGAGCTCAAAACAACACAACATCAAGAATGGTGAACCTTAAACTTAATCTAAGACTAGTCTTGCCCAATTGATCTTCAACTTATTATTTTGATTCTTGGAATCTTTCAATTGCACCTTGAACACTATAAAAATTTGTTTCATACACAATTACACAATAATAACCTTAGAAACTAATTTAACAATTTAAGCTTACAAGAATCGTTAAAATAAGGCTAAATAAGCTAGGATAACACCATTAAATTGCAGAACACCACCTCAGATCATCCTATATTAGCCGATAGTAATAGAGATTCTACTAGAGTTACAAGAGTTAGATGTATTGGTGCTCGTGGTGGTGTTCATGGGGCTACTTAGCCAGGTGGTGGACGTGGCCAGTGATGCTATACCTACAAGGACAAAGATAGAGTCCTTCGATGCTTTCGTCACAAGTATTGTCCTAATTTATTTTAGATCTACATCTGTGTTATTTGATACAGGATCCTATATGTCTACATATTTTTCTTTTAGTTTTGATTCTTCTCGTGAGCCTTTTGCTTTACGTAATCATGTATCTACCCCTGTAGGAGACTTTTTAGTGGTGGTTTGGGTGTACTAATATTGTGATGTGACTTTTTCTATGTGTGAGACTAGGGTAGATCAAATTGTATTAGATATGGTAGATTTTGATGTCATCTTAGGTATGGACAGCTTAGCTGTTTATCATACTGTCCTAGATATTATGCTAAAACCTTGACATTAGCTTCGCCGAGTATGCAAAGGATAGCTTGGAAGGGTGTACTTTAATTAGGACCCAAGAGAGTTATATTTTTCCTTTAGGATATTTATTTTGTGGAGAGGGGATATCTGTCTTACATGGCTTAGATTTTTTATACTACTGTTTCTTTACCTTCTTCTTTAGATACTATTCATATTGTCCATGAGTTTGTGGATATTTTTCTCATGAATTTTCCTAGTATTCCTATGGATCGTGATATCAACTTTGTTATTGATATTTAGTCAATTACCAAGCCTATCTTGATTTCTCTTTATAATATGGCCCCGGTCGTGTTGAAGAAATTAAACTATCAGTTTTAGGAGTTACTGGATAAGTATTTATTCAACCTGGTATATTATCTTAGGGTGCACCTATCTTTTTTATGAATAAAAAGGATAGATCTATGTGTGTGTTCATTGATTATTACTAGTTGAACAAGGTGACAATTGAGAATAAGTATCCTCTTCCTTTTATTAATGATTTGCTTGATCATCTTTAGGGAGCTTTAGTTTTATCAAAGATTGATTTGAGGTCCAGGTATCACCAGTTGAGGATTAGAGCTTTGCATATTTGACAGACAACTTTTTAGACATGATATAATCATTATTAGTTCTTGGTTATGCCTTTTGGGTTGACCAACGCCCTAACAGTGATCATGTAGTTAATGAACCAGTTATTTTGATCGTCTCTCGACTCTTTTATCATTGCATTTATAGATGATATATTAATCTATTCGAAGACTAAGGCCAATCATGAGGACCATTTACAAATTGTGCTCTAGAGAATAACGTATGAGAAGTTGTATGCTAAGTTCTCTAAGTGTGAGTTTTAGTTGGAGTCTTTCTCTTTGTTGGATCAAGTGGTGACCAAGGATTGTATTATGCTCGATCCGACCAAATTTCAGCGGTTCGTGATTGGTCTAGACCTATTTCATTATAACACCCCAAATTTTTAGTCCTTGAAAATTTTTGAAATTTTATCCTCACTATTCTGACTATGACTCACCCTAAGAGTTGTAGGGTGTCATGACGGGTCATATGACCCTAGCCATAAGGTGAACAGTGAAGGGTGCCTGAGTTGTTGTCCTGATTCTGACATGAGGCCCCAAGTTGTAAGGACTAATGATGGGTCATTATGTCCACTCATAGTGTGACCAGTGTATTACCCCAAGTTTTTTTATGTGACTATAACTATAATGTTACGAGTCGTAAGGACTTCAAATGAATTATATATTCCTTTCCATAAAGAAGACAGTTTGATGCCTAATGTATTCTTCCATGAGTATAGGACATAATGAGTCGTATAGACTCATTATGAGTTGTTGGGTCCTTTCATAACTAGACCAGCATTAGTTGTCCTGGTCACTGTATAGACTATGACTGATGGGAAACGAGTCGTAGGGTGACCCCATGAGTCGTAAGGTCACTCGTAATAGCTAATGGTTTATTTTCCAGCTTTTAATGAGGGTATTTTAGATATTTCTCTCGTATCCTAATAATAACCCACTACTTATAAACATATTAGGGACTTTATTTTCATCCATAATACACTCCAAACATTCTTTCTTGTATTTTAAGTCTCTCAAGCATCCATACTTATGGTTTCCAAGAAGTGGGTCAAGTAGAGCTTCAAGGGTTGAATTCTCTCTATAATCTTGGTTATTTTAGGCATGTGACTATAGTCTTCACTTATTTTGTTAAATGCTTGAATGTACATGGGTAATTTGGTGTATTTGACAAAGGATTTTAATATGGTTGAGGGCGTTTGAAATAATTGGTTGTATAAATGATTTCCCATGGTTACTTATACATTATACTTTATTAATGATTTTGACACTTGTGGGGTGCATAGGTTTTGTTGATAAACAAAGGGGTTATGTTTACCCTAAATTTAATGGGTTTACCTTGACTTATGGCTTTGAAAATTGTGTGACCTCAACCATATGGTGAAATTGATAATAATAAATGGCTTTGTCACATGATTGATTTGCTCACTTGAACTAATTCATTGGCATAAAAATTTAATGAACCATGGTATAATTTTATTTAACATTGGGGTATTTGGATTCCTTGTGTGAATAATAATTAAAACTAAGGGTTCATGAATTTTCTTGTGTGATGTTGATGGATTGTAGCATGATAATGAACTTGCCAATGGGGTTAGTATGATGATTCCAATTGGGATACCTAAATGAATAGTCAATTCAATAAGTTGGGAATGTGTGTTAGTTATTTTAGTTGGTCTTAAAAGTGGGTTATGTCGATAGACTGGAAAGTGGAGGTCCTAAGTGATAAACATCAAAAATTGTGCTAGTCGATGTGGTGGTATAAACGACTAAAAGGTTCGAGGCCCCCTTAATACTATTATATGATTGGGAAGTTCGAGACCCCGTATTTCACCTTTGATTTATGCCGGAAGGTTTGAGTCCCCTTTAAGGCATATAACATGTGACCATCCTTTTATTTGTATGGCTACATGCACTGGAGCCCTTCCAGGTAGGGGAGAGCTGGGCGAATATACTCTGTGATTGCATTGCTTAAGACGGTTAAGCTACACAATCCAAGCTATGATATTAAAGGTTTTTGCTAAGCTTTGTTCCCCACCCTAGCATGTGACATTATGTTTTATGTATTTGCATATAACTATATGCATTGGATCCTGGACTTGTTTGAAATATTTCCAATGGCATTATTTTATCCCTTATCATTGAGTTACATTCTAGCTCTCCAACCGCTAATCATTTTCGGATGATGTATCCCCATGTGATGTAGGTGCTAAAAATTATTTTACTTTTCCTGCTAAGTGATCAGGAGTTCATGGTTAGTTCATGAGTTGATAGTAAAGTGGTGAGCTTCCATACTTTGGAAAGCTTAATTTCTTTACTCATGTTTCCTATGTCTTAGACTTAGTTACAAACTTGTTTTTTTTCTACTGTCAGGAGCATATCCTGATAATTTATTGGTATTCGACTTTGTTAGAGGCTTTGTGGATAACTGTAGACTTAGGTGTTGGTTTATAGTACTGGTTGATAATTTGGCCATTTTTCCCATATCTTTAATTTATTATTACTATCTTTATTATATGCTCAAAATTCTATCACTATTAGTGTGAATGTTCTTTCTGACTAAGCATATGAAGGTGGTCTTCGGTCCTCGATGGACTTAACATACCCATCACCACTAGGCCCTATTTTGGGTCATGATAAAGTCGGTATCCAAGCCTAGGTTCATGGTCAATTATTTATTCACAAAGCCGTGTCAAGTAGAGTCTCTTTTATGGGCGTGTAGCACGCCACACTTATAAGGGAAAGGTTACGAGGCATTTAGGAATGTTTTCCTTTTTTGTTATCTTATTTTTGGGTTATAGAGTTTAAGGTCTTTAATATCTCTAATCCCATTTGCTCTACTTTCAGATCATTCCTCAAAAACATCTGATATTTATGAAAAAAACTTTGTCCCCTCTAAGGATAATATCGATGGAACTCATCCTACCCTTGAAGTACAGATCTGGCCTAGGTTCGCTGCTTCTGATTTCCCTCATGGATTCCCATCGATACCCACTGTTCCTTCTTCTATAGGTGACACTCCTAACCAGTCACCTCAAGGAGATATTACCAATGATGAGTTCCGTCGTTATATTCATCTGTTGACTTAATTTATGATATCTCAGTCATAATAGCTGGGTTCTCTGGTATGGCTATGAGTTCTTCTGAGGACACTAGAGTTTTCCAGTTTATGAGCTTAAATCCTTTATTTTTCACTGGCTCTAAGGTTAAGGAGGATCCTAAAGGGTTCATACATGAAATGAAAAAGATCTTTCAAGTGATGTATGCTAATGATATGGAGGCTGTGGAGTTCTCCGCTTATTAGTAAAAGGATGTGTCATATCAGTGGTTTGAGGAGTAGGATCTATCTAGGGGTGATGATGTAGAGTTAGTTTTATGGGATGATTTATTTGGTGTTTTTCTTCATAGGTTCTTTCCATCAAAATTAAGGAAGGCAAACGTAGAGAAGTTTGTAAACTTGAAGCAAGGTAGGATGATGGCAAATAAGTATGCTCAAAAGTTCCATTAGTTGTCATGATATGCTCCTAAGTTAGTGTCTAACATGAAGGCTTGAATTAGGAAATTTGCTTTTGGGTTGTACCATAATTTAATTCTGGAAAGAAAGCCAACCTTGTTGAACAAATACATGGACATATCTAGATTTGTGTGTATATGCAACAAGTCAAAAAGCAAAAGAAAAAACAAGCTGGGGTGGGTGAAAGATAGAGTAAGAAGTTTAGATATTCAAAATAGGGTGAAGGCCAACAATAGAGTGGTAGAGATCAAATAAAATAGTCCAAGAAAAAGAGTTGAGGGAGTCCTAACTCGTATTCAACGGCTAGTGCTCCCTACCCAAATTCTTCTAGTGATCGCCATTTTCAAAATGGTGATTGTTCTATAGCACAGGGTGCCTAGTCTCTAGCTTGTGGGGCTAGTCAGCTCCATCATACCCTCCCTATCTATTGACGCCAGTTGTACAAGGTGACGGTGAAGAATAAGTACGTTCTTTCTATAATTGATAATCTTTTTGACCAACTATAGGGTGCTAAGTATTTTTCTATAATTGATCTACCATTGGGTTATCATCAATTAAAGATTAGGGAAGCGGACATCCCTAAGACCGCCTTCCATACCCGTTAAAGTAATTTCGAGTTCTTCGTCATGTCCTTTGGTTTGACTAATGCCCCAACGACTTTTATGTATCTCATGAATTTGGTAGTCCATCATTTTATAGATTTTTCATCATTATGTTTATAGATAATATTTTGGTTTATTCGAATAGTGCAGTAGATCATGTCAATCACCTTTGTATTGTGGTTCAGACCCTAAAGGATCAATGTTTTTATGCTAAATTTTCAACATGTCAATTTCTGTTGAACACTAATATTTTTCTAGGACATGTTTCTAGTGAAGAGATCATGGTGGATACACAAAAGTTATGGTGGTTAAGAAGTGGACTCGACCCATGACTCCAACTAATATTTGGAGCTTCCTAGGTATAGTCGGGTATTATTAGAAGTTTATGGAATACTTCTCATCGATTGTTGCACCTTTGATAAAGTTAACTCAAAAGAAAGTAAAATTTCCATAGTTGGATTCTTGTAAAGTATATTTTGAAAAGCTGAAGGATAAGTTGACTTTGGCTCTTGTTTTGACTCTACATAAGGGTACCAATGGTTTTGTTGTTTATTATGATGCCTCCTGAGTGGGACTGGGTTGTGTGTTAATGCAGCATGGCAAGGTGGTTGCATAAGCTTCTAGACAATTGAAGGTTCATGAGAATAATTATCTAACTAATTATTTGGAATTGTTGGCCATGGTCTTTGTTTTGAAGAGTTGGCACCATTATTTGTATGGGGACCACATTGATATCTTCTTAGATCATAAGATATTGTAGTATGTATTCACCCCAAAGAATTTGAATCCCAGGTAAAAGAGATCGCTTGAGTTGCTCAAGGACTACGATATGAGTCTCCATTATCATCCAGGCAAGATAACGTGGTTACTGATGCTCTTAGCAGGTTGTCTATGGGAAGCTTATCCCATGTAGTTAAAGAGAAGAAAGGATTAGGGAAGGATTTTCACAATTTGGCTATTCTTGAGGTTCGTTCATTGAATTCCAAAGATGGTGGTGCAATTTTTCAAGAGATGGGAAAGTCATCTCTCGTAGTGAACGTGAAGGAGAAACAGATTATGGACCTTATTTTGAAATAGATCAAGGATGAAGTGGATCGGCAGATGCTGATGGCTTTTAAGATTGGTGGTGATGGTATCTTGAGGTAACAAGAGAGGTTGTGTGTTCCTGGTGTTTCCAAGTTGAAAGGAAGGATTTTGGCTAAAGGTCATGAGTTGCATTATACGATTCATTCTGGTTTAACAAAAATGTATCATGATCTTAAGGAGAATTATTGGTGGAATAATTTGAAGTAGGATGTGGCCAACTTTATAGCTAAGTACATGCTGTGTCAGCAAGTGAAGGTGGATAACTTAAAGTTCGATAGGTTGACTCAAGTGATTGAGCTATCGGTGTACAAAGGGAAATAATTAATATGGATTTCACTACCGGTCTACCATGGTCTCCAAATCAGTTTGATTCTATTTGGATCATCGTGGATAGGATGACTAAGTCCGCTCATTTCTTACCTGCGAGGACTAATTTCTCTGTTGAAGAAAATACAGAGTTGTATATCCAAGAGATCGTGAGGTTACATGGTTCTCCAGTTTCTATTATTTTTTATCGTGGTACCCTATTTTCATCTCACTATTAGATATCATTACAGCGAGTTTTGGGGGGTAAGATAACCCTTAGTACCACTTTCCACCCGCAGACAGATGGGCAATCGGAAAGAACAATTCAGGCCTAGGAAGATATGCTTCAAGATTTTTATTTGATTTTGGTGATAGTTGGATTCATCACATGCCTCTCACAGATTTCTTATATAACAATAACTATCACTTTAGTATCGCCATGGCTTCTTTTAAGGCATTTATGGAAGGAGGTACCATTCTCCTGTTAGGTGGTTTGAAATTGGTGAGGCCAGATTATTTAGTCCGTACTTAGTTAACCAAGCTATGGAGAGGGTAAAGGTGATTCAGGATAGGATTAAGACCGACTAAAGTTGCCAAAATTCCTATGCCTATGTGAGGCAAAGAGAGTTGGAGTTTAATGTTGGTGACTAGGTGTTCTTAAAGGTGTCTCCCATAGAGGGAGTGATATAGTTTGGAAAGAAGGGGAAGCTCAGTCCCTATTATGTTGGTCCATATTTGGTTTTGAGGAGGGTTGGTATTGTTGTATATGAGTTAGATTTTCCCTAAATTTTGGGTTCTATCCATCCCGTGTTTCATGTTTCAATGTTAAGAAAGTGTGTGGGTGATCCTTCAGTGGTTGTTCCTTTTGTAAATGTTGGCATTTTGGATTCCTTTTCTTATGAGGAAGTCCCAATTGAGATTTTTGAATTGGCAAGTCCATCAGTTGTATACTCAGGATGTCGATTCGGTAAAGGTTCCTTCGAGGAACCAAAAGGTTGAGAAAGGTACTTGGGAAGCTTAGGAGGACATGAAGGCTAAGTAACCGTTCTTGTTCCTTGCTTTGGTTAATCGTGTTCGAGGTATATGTATTCCTTCACATATTTGTTTTTTTACTTTGTTTAAGGTAAGCATGAGAGTGTTTCTGTGTTAAATCGTGCTAACATATGCCTTAACCCATCATTCAAGGATGAATGATCCTTAGAGGGGGGAATGTAACAACCCAGATTTTTGGTCCTTGAATATTTCAGAAATTTTATCCTCACTGTCCTGACTACGACTCACCCTATGAGTCATAGGGTGTCTTGAAGGGTCATATGACGCTAGTCATAAGGTTTCCTATGAATGGTGCCTGAATTGTTGACCCAATTATGAATTGAAGCCTCAAGTCGTAAAGATTCAATAGGTGTCATTATGTCCCCTCGTTGTGTGACCAGTGTATTACCCCAAGTTTTCTGATGTGACTACGACTACCTTGTTACGAGTCATAAGGATTCTAAACAACTCATATTTTCCTTTCCATAAGGAAACTAGTGTGACACCCAAAGTATTCTTCCTTGAGTATGACTATGATGTAATGAGTTGTATGGACTGGTTACTAATTGTTGGGCCTGTCAAAACTAGACTAAAGTTGGCGGTACTAGGTACTCTCCTGACTACAACTGAGGGGAAACGAGTCGTAGGGTAACCCTATGAGTCATAAGTTCACTTGGAACGACTGATGGCTTATTTTTCAGCTTTTAATGTGGGTATTTTAGACATTTCCTATCATCCCAATAATAACCCATGATTGATAAAAATACTTGGGACCCTATTTTCATCTGTAATACACTCCAAACATTCTTTCTTCTCTTTTATGTCTCCCAAGCATCGTTACTTAGAATTTTCAAGAAGTGGATCAGGTAGAGCTTCAAGGGTTGAATTCTTTCCATAATCTAGTGTATTTCAATCATGTGACTCTACCTTTAACTTATTTTGTTAAATGCATGAATTTACATGTATAATTTTGTGGATTTGAACAAGGGTTTTGATGTGGTTGAATGATTTTTCCATGATAGGTCATATAATTAATTTCCCATGGTTTCTTATGTATTATTCATGCTTTATTAATGATTTTGAAACTTTTGGGGTGCATGGGTTTTGTTGATAAACAAAGGGATTATGTTTCCCCTAAATTTATTGGCTTTACGTTGACTCGTGGATTTGGAAATTGTGTGCCCTCAATCAAATGGTGAAATTGATAATAATAAATGGCTTTGTCAGATTATTGACATGTTCACTTCAACTAATGCATTGGCATTAAAGGTTAATGAACCATGGTATGATTTTACTGAACCTTGGGGTTTGCAGATTCCCTGTGTGAATATTAATTGAACCTAAGGGGTTATGAATTTCCCCGTGTGATAGTTGATGGATTATGGCATGATATTGAACTTGCAAGTGGGGTTGGTATGATGATACTAGTGGGATGCCTAAATGCATAATTGATTCAATAAATTGAGAATCTGCGTTAAATATTTTAATTGGGCTTAAAAGCGGGTTGTGTAGCTGGGCTATAAAACTGGAGATCTAGAGGGACCAACAACAAAAACCGTGCTAGTCAGCATGGGGTCTAAGTGAATGGGTGGTTTTAGTCACCCTTATTACTATTATATGATTAGGATGTTTGAGTCCTCTATTTTATTTGATTTATGCTTAGAGGTTTGAGTCCCTCATAAGGCATATAACATATGACCATTCTTTGCTCCGTGTGTACATGCCCGTGGGTGCCTTGATTATGATGGTTATACTACAAAATCAAGACTAAGATTGTGAAGGTTCATGATGAGCATTGTTCCCTACCGTAGCATGTGAAATTATGTTATATGTATTTGTATCTTGGACTGGATTGAAATGTTTCCTAAGGCATTATTTTATCCCCAATCCCCGAGTTACTTACTAGCGCTCCTACTGCTAACCATCTTCGAACGTTGTATCCCCACGGGTTGTAGTCATCAAAGATTCTTCTACTTTTTTTCCGCAGTGATCAGGAGTTCGTGCTTAGTTTGTGAGTTGACATTGGAGTAGTGAGATTCCATACTTCGAAATGCTTCATTACATAGTTCTTGTTTCCTATGTCAGACTTTGTATTAGACTTGTTTTTTTCTACTGTTGGGGGCATGCCGTACGAAGTTATTAGTATTTGGCTTTGTTAGAGATGTTGTGGATTACTGTGGACTTGTGTGTTGGTAGTTAGTATTGGTTGATGGTTTGGACATATTATCCTTGTCTTGTGTTTATCGTTACTATCTTTATTATATGTTCGTAATTCAGTCACTATTAGTGTGAATATTCTTAACTAGCATATGGGGGTGGTCTCCGTTTCTCATGACCTAAACTAGGGCCTAGATATAATGGGCATCCCAACTCCAGCAAGGACTGGGAACGCCCTCGCAACCTAACCCAATTGCCTATTACAGCCTCAAATGGACTGGATTTCACACATATAACAAGATAGCATTATTGTTCACATCAAGACTCTGGGATAGGATCATGTCCATGACCAACCTTACCGAGTCTAACCATACTAAAACAAACCATCCACACCATACCAAACCCTAGAGAATATCAAAACATAATATAATAATCAATCCAAAAATGTAATATGATGGAACAGTGAGGAATTTTGTCTGATAATGCCAGCCTCCAAGCTTATTCCAATGACAAGGCTGATGCCAATACTAATCCCTTCCATACCAACCCTTAAAAGTACCACAAAGCCTCTATAAAAAAGAATACAATTATTCGGCTGGGACAGGCCCCCACCTATGGCCAAAACCAATGTCCAAAATGCAAACAAACTATCTAAGAGTATCCATATTATGCAATGGATCCATACGAAAAGATGGAAGCTCACTACTTTAATCCAAATGCTATCCTCGAGCCAATCACTATGTAGCAGGAGTTGAACGGACGGTTCCTGCATATTGTGGGTATACAATAGCCCATAGATGGGTTAGTGAGTGCCGCTAGCATGTATCTCATGATAAGGATAAAGTAATGCCATTTAAACAGTAAAGTAAAACCATCCGTTATGCATATAACTATACATATATATAAGTGCCGGGAAAGGGAATCCGTGTTTAACATGCATTTAAAACCTTTACCTAGGCTGTGTAACCATGTCATTTAACCATACCTATGTGCCGTATGGGTTCAGCTCCCCCTTCTGAAAGAGTCCTAGTGTGTGTAGCCAGACGACCAGGAGATATTCCATGGGGTGACTATTACATCCCTCCAATATAAATTATGACACCCACATGTGGCCATCAAGAACCCCTCATATCGGCAAATATGAGTTTCCAATTTTGGTTCTCCAAAAACCTCTACCTAACATGGCTCAGTTAGACATCACTCCATTAATTCCCAAATTAAAACCACATCTAAACAAATCTTATTACCATTTATTAACAAAGGAAATTTATTAGTGGTATCTTCATACTAACCATGCTTACAAGATTTATCCATAGCCAAACTATTTAGGTTAAGGGGACTCTCAAGTGCCCTATCTGTTTACCCTATAAACCTCATAGGAGACTTTTGTGAACTCCACAAGAAAAACCAATAATCCATTAACCTTTATGAATTATTAAAACCATTTATAGTGTCATGCATAAGCTAAAACAAGCATGAGTTCCATTTAAAGAAGTCAATGCAATTAACATAGCTTTATAAGTATTTTATCAAATAGCTTGGGGGTATAATATAACTAAAACCAATTCAAAAGACAATTAAACCATTACCATGCAATCCAATTGCCCATAACCACCATCAATGCATTAAAGCACAATTAAATCATAGGAAACCATAACCAAACCATTTACACCGAAACCCCCAATTCTTAGTGGAAAACCATAACCCACGCTATAGTGCAAGCATAAAAATAACCTTAAAATCCATGCCTTTTTTGAAACAAGAAGTATGGAAGATACACATGCCTTAAACCTAGAAATATGATGGAAGAAAATCACCAAAGCACGTTCTAAAGCAATCCTTAAGTTTAAACCTTAGCTGTCTTTCCCCAAAAGCTCTTGAGAGAATTGTTGAATATTTAGGAATAAGTTTCTATGTGTTAATGTATATAATAATTTGGTAAATAACCTCATAAGTATATTAGAAGTCATGGGTCATAATTATGGTAAGTGGGGAAATATCCAGAATACCCCCACTTAAGTCCCTTAAAAACCCATCACAGACAGTTTAGAGGCTTTCAGATTTATGTTCAGATTTACGTTCAGATTGAGTTGTTTTAGGTATTTTCACCCACATAGTTTTATTCGATTGAAACTTATGGCCTTACAGTTCTATGTATTCCTCATTATTATATCATAATTTGCAGTATACAGGTACAGATATCTGTCATGGGTTAGTTTGTGGTCCCTCGGGGTCATGAGCACCATGAAGCACTCCTGTTCAGCGAATTAGGGTGTTACATTATTCAGTTATTATAATTATGATGATCACTATCAGAAATAATATTTAGTTAAACTTATTTATGTTCAGTACTGATGTCAGTTAAGTTGGGAGTAGTGTTTAGCACCGACTGAACCTAGGGATAGGGGCTCACCCGCTAGTTAGGACTTGGTCCTTAGTAGTAGTCCCGAAGATCCAGAACTACATAGCTAGCATAGGATTATGAGATATAACTCGCCAGTGTAGGACCAACACTCTCTTAGGGGTCAGCTGTTAGTTAGAACTGACTCCCTAGTCCTACTAAACATCAGCTTTGTGGAATCAACATTGTCAGCCAATGTTAGTACCCATGGGATGTTACTGACACCCATCCAACTAGGGTCACAGGTTAGACCACAATTAGCTCAGATTGGGGCATGCCGATTATATGATCCCCCCCATAATCTTAGTATAGTATTCAGTGTATATTCAGTTCTGGTTTTCTTGACCTTAACATATAGATTTGCAATTATTCAGTTATACAGATTTCAGTCTTTCAGTTTACAAATAATTTCAAAAATATGTATATTCATTGCTTTATATTCTCAGATATTATAGTTTTTATGCATTCATACTTAGTTATTTGATGTTGTTTAGTTAGTACTTATCTCATATGCATAATACCCCAAGTATTTCAGTTAGACCTCATTTCACATACCAGTACATTCAAAGTATTAATTGGATACTTTTCTTTGCAGGATGTTGTCATATAACATAGGTTCAGATTCTCAGTTTCCCAAACACTCCTAGACAACTCAACGTACCCAGCAGTAGTAGTGGTGAGTCCTTTTATATCGAGGACATGATTGCTTATTCAATTTATCTTAGTAGTTCTTTATATTCAGTAAGATAGAGTTAGTTAGGGGCTTTTCCTGTCAACTCCCCAGTCAGTTAGAGGGCTTTCAGACAAACAGTTGTCGGTCAGTCAGTTACTTTTAAATTTATCAGTTATCTCAGGCATGACAATATTACATATTTTAATATTTTTAGTTTTTAGTAGTTTATCAGCTTATCTTCCGTATATGCTATATCAGTGCTATTTTATTTAGTGCTCACAGAAGGTACTAGCTCATGGGTTAACTTATGGTCACTTGTGACCATAAGCACCACTGTCGTAGCTATGAGGTAGCTTCGATTCATGATAGACTTAGAGCCCAATGCTCTATCATGAGTATCCTATCTGAACTTGGGTATTAGAGCACTGGAAGAAGATAGAGATAGAGTATAAAATTTCTAGTGAAATAAAGAACGATTTTCACTATTTGACCTCTTTTGAGAGATATAAAAAACTACAGTTCTAGCCCTCTTACTATCCCTTTCCCTTTTTTATCTTCTCCTCCATAATCTGTTAAGCATAATCCATCAATCTGGAGATGTCCATCTTCTTAACCAAACTCGCTATCCTAACTTCTTGTCCATATCCTTAAAAATACCTGGCATAAATTTTCTCATTTGGGACCTAGAGTCAGCGACCATAGTTGGAGCATACCTTACCAACTGAGTAAACTTGAGTAAATACTCCTTCATACTCATATTGCCTTACTTCAGGTTTATGAATTCCTACACGTTGTCTTCCCTCAACTCAAGTAGGAAGTACCTATCCAGAATATAGGAACAAACTCATCCATTTTTATCGACCCTCTATCTGTACTTCTGTTCTCCTTTCACTACTTGAACCATATATGAGCCACTCCTTGCAATTAATAAGAAGCCAAATTAGCACTTTCAATTGAGGTTACATCCATGATCTCAGTGACCTTCTAAATACTATGCAAGAACTCATGTGGGTCCTCTTCAAGTTTAGACCCAAAGAACATTAGAGGATTAATTCGAGTGAAGTCCCATACTCTAGTAGATTTTATATTCACAATTGGGTTGGCTAGTGCAATAACCTGTTGGTTATTTTGAGCTATCATTTGCTGGGCTAATACTATAAAAGTAGCCCTTAACTCAGTATGGCAAATCTATTAATTTAGAGGGTTATCTGGAATTGGCAGTGGTGCCAGTTGATTCCTATTCCTCCTTACGTTAGTTCTCTTAGTAGGAATTTTTTTATAAAATAGTAGAAGACGATTTAGAAGAAGAATTTTAGTCGAATTCACACTCTATAACACGATATGAATAATGGAAGAAGTAAGACTTTCCTAAAATATTTCATAGCCCCTCACTAATAAGTGTGGCACGCTTTACACCCATGAATAATACTACACTTAATATGACTCTCAAATGCCGTTGGACAGTTTAAATCTGATGCTTTGATACCATGTTTTGTCATGACTCAAGATTGCCCCTTAGCCGTAACACGGTGCTTAGAGTCATAATTGCCCCAAGATAAACTATGGCCTAGCATAAACCTAAGAATACTGAAGAAATAATAAATTATTGAGAAAACTCTTAACTAAATGGAACTAATAATAAAAATTATAGAATCAATACTGACTATCAAACTGTGACAGCCTGAATTACTCGAAAAGCTGAAAACATAACTATCTATCTATTTGAAAGCCTCTACCTCATATGAGTTATTGGGACAAGCCACTAACTAAATCCAAACATCTAAAACTAAATAAAGGAAAATTCATAAAATATATATGAATAAATACTCCTCAAATGATGAGGACACACCAACGTGAATTGCCTCAAAAAATCCAAGACAACATTAGCACTATGCTTCAAGTTTATGCAAAATTAAAAAATCATGCTTTGGTATTATTATTAGTGATTTAGATAAATATTAAGGTCACAAACAAATCCTAGGTTATAGACAAGTCAAAACATCCTTTAGTGATTAAATTCTTATGAAGAAAATAATAATAGTTAGATTCAAATGAGCATAACTTTTGGAATATTAAGAATTTGGTAGCTCAAAATCCACCAAAAAATAGATAAAAGAATTAGCTTTCCAACTATACCAGTTTTGCCTTGATCCGATATCAGAGTAAAAAGTTATGGCCGAATTACTGTAGCACTATTAATGTTGTCAGTGACAACAACTCTTTTTCAGACCAAACGAGTCATAAAGAGGAGTCGTTGTTATGGCAATAGGGTCTGAATTTGGGTCCATTGACCATGGATCAAGCAATAACTCATCGCCAAACCTAATAAGTCACTGCCGAAGTCGTTGGGACTACTTCCAGGAGTTTTTCAATCGGTTTTAAGGATTTTCTTGGTCTTTTTCCACCCTTTTAACACTAAAATGACATCGTTTAAGCTATACTAAGGTTGAATATAAAGCCTAAACAACTTCAAATTCCTCATTCTCAACAAAACACATAAAATACTCAAAGAAACATGTGATTTTCTCTTCTCCAAAGCAAGAAATAAGGGTTTTTTATCTCTAAGTTCAAATCCTAAAAACTGTAGTTCAAGAATCAAGAGTAATCTGGCAAGTGAGTATTCAATGAAGATATCCTTTCATCCTCACACTCAAGTAATGATTTTGTTCATGAATATTACGATTTTCATACACTAGTATTATACCAAATTATTACTCCAAGCATAAATTCAATCCATTATGATATAATTGCCACTCATAAGTATATTTTAATGATTATTCATGAATTCTTAGGCCATATTGTATCATTCACGCTATT
This sequence comes from Capsicum annuum, assembly GCF_002878395.1. NCBI lineage: Eukaryota > Viridiplantae > Streptophyta > Magnoliopsida > Solanales > Solanaceae > Capsicum > Capsicum annuum. Next base: position 127,014,143 of record NC_061119.1, on the reverse strand, counting down.
CTCAAATATATGAATTATTTACATGATGTTAGTTAAGATTTCAAGCATATGATCAAGATATATATGATTTATTAGTTCAAGAATATTAAGCACTATTTATCATGATTTTGTGGATTTCAATCAATATTAGTTGACATAGCATGTTTTCCCATGGCATTTAGTATATTTGTACTCCTAGAATTATGAACCCTTCGTCTGTTGGTAAATTCATGATTATGGACTTGAGTTATAAAATTTCCTATTATATTCAAATCATTGAATTTGTTCTATTTAGTTGCATTAGTCAGAGCTGGTAGGTTATCAACACCCAATAACTAGGGAAACATGCATATATCAATTCACATATCTTGAGAACTCCAGACTATCCATTATTGATATTTTCAAAATATAAATATAAGGAAAAATTGAGATTTTAGTATCATTCAGTTGGTAATAGTACTTAGCATTAAGTGAACACAAGGATAAAGGCTCACCCGTAAATTAAGTTGAGACCTTTATTAGAGGTCCCTAAGTTCCAGAACTACTAATACAAGCAAAGTGGTCAACTTAGCCTTTGATGAAATCTTTGGAGGCCAACACATAGACACTAAAGATTTGGTCACCCCAAGGACACAAGAGAAGACGTATAGGACCAGTTTTGAGCATGCCATTAAGAAAAGCCATGTGTGGAAGATTGCTTGGAGTATCAAAGACTAGAGGACTTACAGTTGTTGATCTCACTTAATGGATCACAGTTTTTAGAGCTTCAAGAAGGCACCTTTGGAGTGTTACGACTCATTAGAGGAGTTTTAGCTATTTCAATGTAAGAAGTCTGAAACACACCAAGGCTGGACATCAATAAGGGTGTTTTGGCTATTTCATCTTGACTTCCAACACACCAAGGATGCCCCTTTGTCATTAAGGGTGTCTTGGTCATTTTTCCATATAATAGGCAAGGCTATATATAGTTCCTTATTAGGTCTTATCTCTATGGTTGCTTATTAATGTAAAACTTTTAAACATTATAACAAACTATCTTTAGTTTTGAGGAGTGTAACACCTTTATTTGTAGGGATTGGAATAGCCACCAAATAAAAATGATGGTACCAAGTGTGGATATCACTTGTGTTGCTATCATTGGCTTGAAAGATAGGTGCTAGTTGAGGTTACATCCCTCATGTGTCTATGTAGGATATTGGTGATAGTTTGTGTAGATTTGAAGGGACCTTATATTTTATACATCTTAGGGTTCTTGGAGTTTATACACCTATTTGCCAATCTATCTATCCCTTTTATCTACTGTAATCGTTTGTCTTGTCTTTGTGTTTTTTTTTTGCCGTTTGGTGTCTTATTTATGTGGACTATTTTTTTGAGATTGTGAAATATTTTCAGTCTTCTTTGGACCATTTGGTATCATTTTTTATCAGAGATAAGGCTAATATTATTCCCACAAAACAAATCTTAGGCTCGGTTATTATAAAAATCAAAAACAAAAAGTGTTCTAAGCGTTGATGTTCTTGGCCGACGAGTGTGTTCTTCTTGTAGTTGTCTAGGATGAAAGTTGGAGACTAGATCTAGGTGTTTTTTTACTTGTTTTCTTTTTCCTTGTGTTTGATTCTTCTTTCACTAACACCTTTTAGTCAAGATCCATGTTGAGCTTGAACGAGTCGTATTGGTATTGTTGTTGCCATTCAAGAACTTGAACACTGTTGGTGTTATTGTGTTGACCAAAACAAGAAGGTATTGGTTTGAACTTGTGTTTTTGGTATTTTGTTGTGGATTTTAAGTTTTAAAAGGTGTTGTTGGCTCTTGGAGTCTCAACGTGAGTCTTGGTGTTCAAACTTCTATTCAATGTTCTTGTTGGTCTAGACCAATATTCATGTCTAGTTGCAAGAAGACTCTTTAATAGTCTTGTTTGATCCAAAACCAATTTGAAGGAAGAAAATTCCTTGTTTTTGTCATAAAACTAGTCACCAAAATCCTACCAAAAAGGAAGGGAGACAAAAAATCTACCAAAAAACTAGTCTCCAAAAGGGAGAAAGACAAGTTTCCTAGGTGTTCAAAAGAGGAAAAGTCCAACAACCCCTCAAAAAGGTGTCTTGCCTAAAATGTGTAAGACAAGGCTAACCTTTTTAACAGGTGAAAAAGGCTCCTATATTATTGTTTTCTTCTTCAAAGAGGGGTAACCACTTCAAGAACCAAAAACTAAACCAAAATTTCAAAGTTGGGAAAAATAAGAACCTTTCAAAAACCACAACCAATCCTCGACTGCCACATCACCAAATTTCGTACAGTACCAAAACTTTTGGCTCAAAATATTGGATTCTTAGTTTCTTTATGTTTATTCTTAAATTCATTTTGTCAATTCTTATACTAATTGGCAAGTAGTAAATACCTACTAAGTTGTAAATTAGTTTTTGAACACGTTTCTTTGTGTTAGAGTTATTTTGTGCTTTTATTGTTTTTGAATCATAGTATTTCTTAGTTCAAGTTTAGACATTACTTTCATGAGTTTTCGAGCAAGGAATCCATTCTGACCAAGGAGTAGACTCACCCCTCGACTCATGTTGGATTACAAGCTTACTTACAACACTTGTGAAACCAAGTGTGAGACGATCAAAGTGTGTGAGAGTGTAGTGAGGATTTTGTGAACTAATTGTTTTCTATTTTTTTGTTTATTTTGTATGTTTTTTTGTTTTAGGTACAATTTTAGTGGAACCTATGGCTTCAACCTCTCAAAACTTGGGAAATGATGCTACAAGTTCTATTTTTTCTAAACTTGAAGCCGTTACCCATTAATCCAAAATTATAATGAAAAGGTTGTATCATATGGTATGTCAAAGGGGGAAAGTGTTCTGCACGGACACATGGCAAGATAAATTTTGTAGCTTACGTAAGCTACAAGGTAAAAAATGCTATCCTCTACACTCCTATAAACGTAGAATGTTGTAATGTGGCTAGTAGTAGCCAAGTGGGTGTAGTTGTGGGTTTGCATAGAGTAGAGGTACTTGAGTCTTCCTTTTGTGATACTTTTGGTATTGTTAGGTTGCATGATGGCCAAACTCTTTTTGTAGGTACGCAAGAACTAGTTGATCATTTAGATGACGAAATTGACTCTTTTCTAGGGAATGATTTGTGCCCATCTAGTTCTAGCACTTATAGCTTGACTAAGGATCCATTACCAAGTGACGAGAGTATTCACACACTAATTGACCCTTGTGAAACCAAGGTAAGTCTACGTTACAATGTGAGTTGCCAACAACTAGTGAGGGTGTGCAAAATGATCAACAGGGTGACGATGATCTTGATTTTCTTGAATGCTTAGAAAACTCGAGTTGTCATTTTCCTTGTGAGATAGTTTTGATTCTAGTCCCTTAGATTCCTATGATGGTTTATATAAATATGAGGACTACTCTTTTGAAAGAGAAAGTGGTGCATGTTTAGAAATTTCATCAACTTCTTCTCTATGTGTTCCTTATGTTGGGCATGCTCCTAGTGGAGATTTCGAAACTAGTAAAAAATGCATGCATGACATCCTGAAGATAACTTGTGGAACAACTTTCTCAACCCTATTTTTACTCATGACCTTTCAAATGGTGATAATGATGGTATTCTTAACTTTGAGAGTAGAACCACAGGGGAGATTGAGAGTGGCCGAGACCTAAGTCCTTGGTTATGTCTCCTATTTGATCTCGATGCCATATTATGGTGTGGAAGGAGTAGTCTCAGCTTAGGATATTTATCTCTTGATGGAATCCATAACCAATTCCCTTATATATTAGTTAATAGCTTGCTAATATGTAATGCGAAGGACTCTTGGTTATATTTAAAGTATGTACATACTTGGCATATTAGTATTGCTTATTGTGCTAACTCTAACCCTTATGTCATGAGGATGTGTTTTTTATTTGTCTTCTCTTTGTTCTTGGAAGGTTTATTTTTAAGGTCAAATCCTTTTCAAGATAAGGAGGATGATACAAGCCAAATAGCCAACTTAGCCTTTGATGATAATTTTGGATGCCAACACATAGAGACTCAAGACTTGGTCTCCTCAAAAACACAAGAGCAAACATGGAGGATCTATTTTCAGCATGCCATTAAGCAAAGCATTGTGTAGAAGATTGCTTAGAGCATTAAAGACTTGAGGACTCACAATTTTGGAGCTCACTTAATGGCTCACTATTTTTGGATTTTGAAGTAGGCACCTTTGGATTGTTATGAATCATTAGAGGAGTTTTATCTATTTCAATGTAACAATTTAGAAACACACCAAGACAACACCTTATTAAGGGTTCTTTGGACGTTTCATCTTGCCTTCCAACGCATCAAGGCCGCCCCTTTTTCATTAAGGGTGTCTTGGTCATTTTTCCATGTAATAAGCTAGGCTATATATAGTTCTTTATTAGGTCTTTTATCTTTTGTTGTTTATTGATCTATGACTTTGAAACATTGTAACAAACTCTCTCTAGTGTGAGAAGTCTAACACCTATAGTTGTAGGGCTTGAAATTACTACCAAACTGAAATGATCGCACCAAGTATGGATATAACTTATGATGCCATCGTTAGCTTGAAATGTTGTTGCTACAGGAGTTAACTTTCCTTTTCTGTCTACGTAAGATATTGGTGACAGTTTGTATATATTGTAAGGGTCCTTAGATTTGACACATCTTAGGGTTCTTGGATTTTATACACTCGTTTGTCAATTTATCTATCCCTTTTATCTATTATAATCATTTATCTATTTTTTTACGATTATGGAATGTTTTCAGTCTTTTTTGGAGCGTTTAGTATCAACTATGGATCCATCGTAGGTTTTTATGGGTCACCCACTAGTTGAGTTTTACACCTTAGTCCTTCGGGATATTAGTTTAGTGGATCCACACCAGTAAGTGTTTGTACCATTAGAAAGGTTTTGAATACCCATCCAAATGGGGTTACAGGTTGACCTTGGTCAGCTTAAATAGGGGTATGTCGGTAAAGGTTTTATCCCTAAGTCAATAACTTATGTTTCAGTTTTAGATTTTCCATGAACTTGTATATAGTTATTGCTGTTTCCACTCTGTACAAGTTTATGATTAGTCATTGTATCAGTTCACATCCCACAGTTTCAGACTTAGTAGTCATACCCCAATTTTGTTTTACTTTCTTTTATACTATTAATTTTTAGACTATCACTGCACATCAGTATATATGCATTTTTTAAAGGATCATTATAATACATTTTATCTACATAGATTTAGTTTGCACTCAAGTTTATCTCTTATTTTTTAATTAGCATTCAATATAGTTTTACAAAATATTCAAAATTAACTTAAGATTAAATATAATAGTTATGTTTCTATCGCTTCCCTGCTTCCAGAAATATTTTATCTCATGATTTAGAGATTTCACTATGCCTCACAACATTTATGTACAAACATATTTTAAATGTATATAGTTTAGTAAATGGCTTACATCCTCAGTTTCTAAGCATGTTTTACGTATTTCAATACTAGTGCATATCTCAAATACTTAATACATTCCAATGTACTGATTGCATAACTCTTTTTCCTATATTTCTTATGTGATGTAGATTCAGGTGCTTACTACAGGATCATAGCCAAGCAAATCATTGAATTTATCTAGTAGGTGATGAGTTCTCATATTTTGAGGACTCAAATTAGTTGTAGTTCTAACATTTGATTTTCATATTCATTTGTATTGATTAGGGATAGTAGAGGTCATGTGTTGACTACCAATTGTCAGTCTTAGTAGAGGCTTCATAGATAGTCAATTAGAGTTGTCGTAATCAGTTTCTCTTTCTTTTCAGAATACAGATGTTGCAACTAAACTTTCTAATAGTAAAGGTATTGAACAAATTTATCCTTGATTTTGTTTTGGTTCAGTCAGTTTAGCTTTTATTTATGTTTAATTAGCTGCTCAATCATTATGCCAGTACTATGGTTTAGCTTTGGATCACTTATGGTTCTAAGAACCATGTTACGACTAGGGGGTAGTCTCAGGTCGTGACAAACTGGGTATCAGAGAATTAGGTGTCTATGAAGCTGTGTCTAGTAGAGTCTTACGGAATAGTATGGAGACGTCTATACTTTTCTTCGTCAGGCTACAAGGCAATTAGGAAATGTATCCCTTTTTTTATATCTCAGACCGTGCAATAGAGATGTTCTCAAAGAAGATTATATAAATTATATCTTTGCTCTATTCTTGCTGAATATGCCTTTTTTGAGGTAATAGAAATAGTGAAGCTTAAATTCCTACTGATAGAGTTTTCTAAGACGGTCCCTATGGATAACTATAAGACTACACAACTGCTTCAGATTAGCCTATCAGTAGTAAGTTCAGTAAGTTTGAAAGAGTTCACTCTTATTAATGTAATCATGCAGTGAGCCAAACTCAAATATGCTCTTAGATCCCTTCTCATAATCCTATGGCATCATGACCTAAAGTGAAGAGCACGAGCATAGAATGTAGAAGTGGTAAGGTGGGGATAATGTTTATCTGGATTTAGTAGATTATGAATCCATGGAGCTAAAGTGTTGTATATATTTTATAATAGCACTTTGAGATAGATATACCAATTAAGGAAACTTAGTGTAGGTAAGTGCTTTAGCTAAGATCGAGATTTGGCAGCGACCAAAAGATATAGAAGCTTGTTAAGGTTGAGTTTGTTCATGAAATTTTGAGTGGGTTAGTGTTTCATGATACAAGTATAAGAAAAATTTTAAAAAATGTTTTTCTAGTTTTAATAGTGATATAAATACATGTTGAGGTCACAAATAGCTCCTAGTTCATAAATCGTTCTCCTATTCCATAACTAATTTACCAGGAAAACTAAAGACAACCTTTACAAATTTGACAGCCTAATGAGGAATAGCATAAGTTAAACTAATTAATTCCTAAATGACATTGGAATCCACCACATCTAAGTCTAACAATTTCACCAAGACCCTTTTTATTACTAGAAAATACCACATACTCCTTATAGACTATTTTGGCAACTGCAGAGTGACCTACAAGGGTAGAAACAAAAAAAGAAAAGAGTCTGAAATAACCCCTACCACAAATAGGGCCTTAAAAGAGAGAACCCCAAACTAAGTAAACCATACACACGACCAAAAAGAGTTTTCAACATAATAGTGTCGGCATCATAAGATCTGACCTCAGACATTCAAGGGATAGTAAGAAAATTAAGATGATCCTGACCACTGTCAGAGCCATAGATAGTAGCTAATACTCTATTTTCCCAAGTCGCAACACTTATTGAGACACTCTCAATGTATGTGACCCACTTAACCATAACCAAAATTCCAATTCCTTTCTTTCCCATACCACTTATGGTGCAACCAACCACCAAATCTATAATCAAAATAGGATAATGCAGAATAGGCCCTATTGGCCCTAGATTGGGCACCTTGTGCCCTAAAAGAATTTTCCAATCTAAAAATACCTACCTCTAAGTTAAATCTGGGTAGGGAACATAAGACATACTATATGAGTTAAGACCCTCACAACTCTTTATTTTTGGAGCATTTACTACCATACCGTTGGCATCCCTTTTGTTTAAAAGATAAAAACTACCCTACCTTGCCCATTTACTAACCTTACCTTATTCCTCACCGTACCAATAGGATAGTGCAGGCATGATAAAGTTGTCACTATTTAGGTTAATAGATTACCAGGATGACGAAACTCATCATTGGTAACCTCTCCTTGAGGTAACTGAGTATAAGTATCACCTCTTGAGATAGGGTCAGTGGAAACCGATTGGACTCCATGGGGAAAACTAAAAGCTATTACCTTTGAATAGGTCTATGACCCATGAGTTAGACTAGATCTATCTATGTTTTCCTTGAGTGGGACGGATGAATTTCCATGAATTTTAGATTAATGAGAATACATGATCCAAAAAGTGAACTAAGGAAGATTCAGAAAAGAGTTCAAGACCTTAGACTCCATAGCCCGAAATTTTCATAAACAAGAAAATGAGACATTCTTAAATGCCATGTAGCCTTCTTATTATAAGTAATGTTGGGTGTATTTATGCACTCTAGTGTTACTATTCTAGCTTATTTCTCCTTGTTTTAAGGATAACATGAGTGCTTATGGTGTTCATATTGATATAAATAAGCATCTAAGTATTAAAGTATGTATTTATAATATGCAAAGTGTATTCCCAATAATTTGGGTTTAATTTGATCACTTAGAGTTCAATTGATGAAACTAGTGTTACTCGCTTGAGCTAGGTGCTTGTCTAGTCTCTTTTGTTGGATTCTATTGTGTGTAATGTTTTCTAAATGGTTTTAATGCTGTTATTATATGTGGAAAAACTTTTTGGTAGTGTTCAAATTTAAAGCGAGTCAAGTAAAGAGTCAAAGCATAAAGTGGAAGATCATGGAGATCAACCTAGTCTAAGATCTTGTTTTTGATTTATCGTAATGGATGTTGTGTTGTTTAAACTTCTAACTCATGTGGTGTTGTAGGATCTTTTATGAGCTGTTTATGATGATATAAATATGAATTGAAGGCTGGAAAACTATTGGAAAGACACCACAATGTCAAGAATGAATGAAGGAACGTCCAACTTCCATAGAGGTCTCGCTATATGGTCACGATACGACTACCACAGACGTCTCTAGAACTTGCGACACGACCTACACATATGTCTACTGAAATCTCGACATGACTTCCTCAAATGTCTCTACAAATCTTGTTATGAGGTCCATTTCATACACGGCCAAAGAGTGCAATTTCAATCCTAGACGACTAGAGACTTGTTGTCCACTATAAATACATCTTTGTCCTTGTTATTAATCATCATGGAATGTATTGCAGCATCAATGAGGTTGCTATAACTTCAAACATAGGTTTTTATATTTTTTAATTTAGTTCATTCATGTCCTTAGTCGTTAATTAAAATCTAGCGTTTATGATTATGACTATGCGTGGCTAGATGCCCTTTTTCTAGGGTTAAAGCCAAGAACATGAGTATTATTGTTTTAAACTAAGTTTGTTTGATTTGGTTATCATTATTAGTTGTTTTTTTATTCTTGTTATAACTATTTTAAGGATTTGTGACCCTTAGAATAAATCTTTTGTTAACCTTGTGAACTCAGGTGAGGGAATAGGAAGATAGAACGTGGGAATAAATAAAGTTTGTGTTTTTATTCTTTTATGAAATAAATAATTGAAATTAGCACCTAGGACAGGGATGTACTTGGGAGCTAAAATTGTTCAAATGTAGGATTATAGCTAAAATAACTGAAATGAACTATTATATCCCTACTCAATCATGTAGTTGCAAGGTTCAACTTATGTAAAGGATTACAAGTTGGAAAATCATAATCACACAATAAACCCCACAAATCAACAACCAAGATAAGCAATTTAATGTATGAAATTCAACAACATAGTATGATTGTTCAAAGTTCTTTAACCCTGGATTTACTCCATTGATTGTTCCAAGTACTTTTACACTACACATTGTTTACTTTACTTGCTATAATTCCAAAAACTCTTTTTTGTTTCGCTTGAATCAACTGAATCTAAATTGTGAACAAAAATATAACCATTATTTAATCAATTCTATGTGGGATCTATACTTGGCTTTCATTAGGCCATTTTAATACTTTATAATACCACGTGCACTTGTGTGTGTGCCTGGGTGCTGTCATGTTTTTGGCACCATTACCGGGGACTTATTGTTTGGAAACTGTTTTTTTTAGTTTTACTTTTAGATTAATTTGGTGTTTTTTCACTTGGTCATCATTTTTTCATTACAGGAAATAGGTTCTTTGGTTAGAAAGCTTAAAAGAGATAGGGAATTGGTTGACTTAAGCCCCAACCTAAAAAACACTTCCGTCAATGAAGGAGAGACACAATCCATCTCCTCTAATTATTGATAATAGAAGAAGACCAAATAGTTCCTGCTCCAATGGTTTAAGAACAAGCATGCAGGACAGTGAGGGAACTGATAGTCCTACTTCCAATGAACTTGACTTCCCCAATTCAAAGACCGATTGTTAGAGGAATTATGAGTTAAAGCACAATGTGGTGCAGTTTCTCATCAGCAGTGGATAATTTTTAGGGCTTTCATATGTGGATCCACAAGTCTACTTATAGCCTTTCATTGACCTTACTGATACATTTATTTCGACTAGGGTAAGTACAAATTTTGTGAGGCTGACACTTTTTCACCATTTACTGTTGGGGGAAGATAAAAGGTATTTGAATATGGAGTCGGCCAATTCAATCACATCATGGGATGACTTAGCCAGAAAGTTCCTTATTAGATTCTTTCCATCAGGCAAGACTATGAGACTTCATAGTGAGGTAGTGAGCTTCAAGTAAAAGCTTGATAAAAATCTATATCATGCTTACAAATGTTTCAAGGATCTTCTTTGGGGTTATCCATATCACTAATAGTCTAATGAGGTACTTGCTCATTCTTGTTTAGAAGAACTTGATCAAAATATGAAGATTATGCTAGATTCAGTCGCAGGTGGTCAAGCACTGGAATTTACTTATGATGAGTTTTACACATTATTGAACCGCATAGCATAAAGAAATCCTTAATGGCATTCATATGCTAGAAGTTCCACAAAAAGAATTACGGGTGTATTGGAGGTGGACCAATTTATAGCCTTATCATCTCAGGTTTCTGCATTACAAAATTTGATAAATACTCAGTTCAGTAGCATAAAATTGGGAGCAGCATAACCTGCAGCCACAATTGATGTAATCCAAATATCTATAGGTTGGTGTGAAGTGTACGATAATAGTGGTCACTAAATGGATATGTGAGCATCCAATTCAGAATCGGTGATGTATGTGGGCAATTATTAAAGGCCAAAATATGGTAATTCCTATAACATGAAGTGGCAGACTCAGCTATGGAACGCACGACCACAACAAATTCAGCAACCACAGGCTTCACCAAATCAGTCAACTAGCAACATGGAAGAGATAATGAAGAAGATTTTAAATGGGCAATTACAAATAGATGCAGATATAAAAAATGAACATGAAAAATTGAAAAATTAGAAAGTGAACCAGAGAAGCTTGGAGTTGTAGTTGGGGCAGTTACAGTAAGCATTGAATAGTAAGCCTTAAGGTGGTCTTCCAGTAGATATAAAAATTCAAAACAAGTTATGGAAATGACCTTGAGGAGTGGTAAAGAGCTTTAAGAAGAAACTCCATAGGAAACTAAGGATATAGATATTGATGTGGTGACTGAACAGATAAATGACAAAGTTGCTAAAAAATCAAAGAAGTCTGAGTACTTGAAAGAAAAATTTTCTACAAAAGAAGTGAAGAAGATGCCGCCACTATCCTTCCCTGATAGGTAGATTAAAGTGAAGGAGGATACAATAATTAAGAAGTTCTTTGACACATTTAGAGATTCACATTAATCTATCTTTATTAGATATTTTAGAGAGTATGCCTAAGTATTCAAAGTACTTGAGGGATTTGGTTATGAAATTTCAGGATATGGGGTCAATAGAACTCACTGAAGAGTGTAGCGTTGAGATGACACTAAAAATCCCCAAGAAATGGAGAGATCCAGGGAAGTCTTCCTATCAAAATTTGGAGTAAAGTGGTCTATGCATTGAGTAACTTAGGGGCTAGCATAATTTTGATGCATCTATCTCTGTTTGAAAAATTGAGTTTGGGAAAGCCTAAAGCGACCACCTTATTTCTACAACAGGCAGATGAGTCATTTGCATATTTCAAAGGAATAATTGAGGATACCCTCATAAGGGTTAGTAAATTCATTATTCCTGCTGACCTTATTATTCTTGATTTTGAGGCAGACGAACAAGAACCAATAATCTTGGTGCTTTCATTCATACCAATCGGAGGAGAATTGATTGACATTAGAGAAGGCACGCTCAAAATAAGGGTAGAGGATGAAAAGGTGGTATTTTATATATACAAAAAACCCACACTGATGTCCCAATATAAGGATTTATCTATGATTAGTGTGATTGAAGGGGAAAAGTGTGGGGTGGTTAGTCCACCAAAGACCTTTTTGCACTACCTGATTGAGGAGTCGAAGCTTGTACCTCCTAAGCCTAATTTGATGTAAATTGATGAGAATGAAATGTATAAAGTTGAGGAGTCTATTTCTCTTGAAAATTCACATCCAAGATGGGTGAAAATAATAAGAAGATGGAGACCAAGTGTGATACAAAAAGGAAAGAGAACGACTAAATCGTTAGTTGGGTCGTCCCACGGCACTAAATCATGCGCTGCTTAGGAGGCAACCCAAGTTAAGTAGGTATATTTTCTTTTTAGTTTTTTAGTTTTTTATTTCATGTAGTTTTTGTTTGTATTGAGTCACGGGTTAATGGGAAGTCTGAGTACCGGAAGCCTGAGCTAAGAAGCATGGCAAAGACTGAGTGTGGGGTCCCACGGATCCCATTAATACAAAACATGCTACTAGCTAGACTTGAGGCCTCAGGGATTTTTTTTTCTCTTACTTTTAAATTCACTTTAGGAATAAAGTAGATTTTTAAGTGTGAGTTGGGGAAATTCCTAAATTTACCTCAATTTAAAAATTTTGGGTGTAAGATATTCTTTTTAGTGTTATTTTTGATAACATGGTTCAAGTATTTTGTTTGGAAAAAGCATGTGGAATAAGTGAATTACTATTTTTGTGACTTCTAAGCTGATTTGTGTGACTCTTGTACTTTTGGGATAAATTTGAATTCATGCTATTATTTGGGGGGGAGTCTATGATGATCTTATTGAGTTGAGCATGTGCCATGTGCGTTTGAGATTTTTGTATATTCCTTTTTGTATGTGCTGTCTAGAAATTTCCTAGTATGTGTATAAAGCAAAACAAAGAGTATAGGGATTTCTTTAATAGCCTTCTTTATACCTTTTATTTGTCCTACCCTTTGTGCATTATCCTAGTTAACCCCTATTGTGCCTTTATCCTTTTCTTTGATAGCCTCATCTGTAGCCTAATTTCCTTTTTCGATAGACCATAATTTGATCCAAAAATCAGCTAAGTACTTTGATGAAAATTGATTTAGTAAGGAGTTTGAGAAATTAAAGAAGAAACAGGTGAAATTGATGCTCCAAGTTAATAGTTATTGGTGCTTATATTTGTTTTATGGTGGTTTGGAGTAATATAAATGGTGTTAAAAATATTCCCATGATTGTATAAAATGAGATAAAATTAAATCTTGAAGGTATAAACAATACGCCCACCATGTGTTTGTGAAAATGTTTAAAAGAGATGGGGAAAAAATAAAAGATATGGGTGAATGAAAAAGTTTAACTTGGTTGTTTGAGATTGGTTCTAATGTATGATGTAGTGTATTAAATTACTTACAGAGGTTAGTCACTATTCAAAAATAGCTCCTACCCATCCCTTAGCCTATATTATAACCCGGAAAAGACCTATTTGATCCTAAGTTCATCATTTTAATATTAGTGAATCACTACACTATGGGCAAGCCTATGGTTTATTATGTGTAACTTGTGAATCCCTTGAGAGAGTGAGCTTAACTAGATTTTTGTACCCATTGTGTTATTCATTGCATTATTGTAAGTGATTTTGGGTAATTCTTTTTTTTGTGAAGTTGATGAATGTAGGCAATTTGTATGATGTCCCAGATTGAATGAATAACATGAGTTTGCCATTTAGGTGAGTCAATCCTTGAGGCTAGGATTTTTTAGAGTAGTCATGTAGTCATTGTAGTACTAGCTTAAGTATCTTACATTTAGTAGAAGTATAGAGTCTTCACAACTTATGATGCTTGGAGTAGAGAGTTGTTAGAGGATGAACATGGATTTAAATGTGGGGTGGTGAAGTTAGGTGTATTTATACACTCTAGTGTTACTATTCTAGCTTTTTTTGCCTTGTTTTAAGGATAAATTTAGTGCTTCGGGTGTTCATATTGATATAAATAAGCATCTAAGTGTTAAAAGTGTGTGTTTTCAATTTTCAAAGTGTATTCCAAACAAGTTGGGTTTAATTGGATCACTTAGAGTTCAATCGATGAAATTAGTGTTACTAGCTTGAGCTACGTAATTGTCTAGTCTCTTTTGTTGGATTCTACTATGTGTAATGTGTTCTAAATTATTTTAATGGTGTTATTATATGTGGATCAACTTGCTTTAAGGTTAAAATGTTCAAGAGATCCAAGTAAATAGTCAAAGCATGAAGTGGAAGATCAACCTAGTCAAAGATCTTGTTTTAGATTCGTCGTAATGGATGTTGTGTTGTTTGAACTTCTAACTCGTATGGTGTGTTCTTGTAGGATCTTTTATGATCTGTTTATGATGATAAACAGATGAATTCAAGGCTGTAAAACCATTTTTAAGACACCACAATGTTAAGTATGAATGAATGAACGTCCAACCATTAACCAAATTTCAAGAGTAACTTCCAGAGAGGTCTTCCGATGTGGTCGCGACACGACTTCCACAGAAGTCTCTAGAAATCATGAAACGACCTGCACAAAAGTCTCCTAAACTATCAATACAACTTGCATAAATGTCTATAGCAATCTCATCGCGAGGTCCACTTCATACACAGCCAAAGAATGCAATTTCAATCCTAGACGGCTTGGGACTTGTTGTCCACTATAAGTACTTCTTTTTACATGTTATTAATCATCTTGGAACGAATTGGAACATCAAGGGGGATTCTATGAATTCATAAATTACATTTTTATATTTTTAATTTAGTTCATTCTTGTCCTTAATCATTAATCAAAATCTATTAATTACGATTATCACTATGCATAGATAAACTCCCTTTTCCGGGGTTAAAGCCAAGAACATGAGTATTATTGTTTTGAATTAAGTTCATTTGTTATGCTTATCATTATTGGTTATTTGTTTATTCTTTTTATAACTATTTAAGGATTCGTGTCCCTCAGAAAAAATCTATTGTTAACTTTATGAACTCGGGAGAGGGAATGGGAAGATAGAACATGGGAATAAACAAAGTTTGGGTCTTTATTCTTTTATGAAATAAAGAATTGAACTTAGCACCTAGGACAGGAATGTATTTAGGATCTGAACTTGATTCAAATGTAGGATGATAGTTAAAAGAACTTAAGAG
Organism: Capsicum annuum; assembly: GCF_002878395.1. Lineage (NCBI taxonomy): Eukaryota > Viridiplantae > Streptophyta > Magnoliopsida > Solanales > Solanaceae > Capsicum > Capsicum annuum. The sequence continues at coordinate 126,999,084 of NC_061119.1, read as the reverse complement.
GACTATTACATCCCTATTAAATGATGTAGTTGTAAATTTCAACTAAGGTAAAAGATTCGAGGTTGGGAAACCATAATCACATAATTAATCATACGAATGAACAAAAAAGATAAGCAAGTTAACAAATGAAATTAACCAGCATAGTATGATTTTTCAAATTGATTTAACCCTTGATTTACTCCATTGATTGTTCCAAGTACTTTTACATTACGCATTGTTTACTTTACATGCAACAATTCCAAACTCTCTTTTTGGTTACGCTTGCATCAACTGAATCTAAATTATGAACTGAAATCTAACCCTTGTTCAATCAAGTCTCTGTTGGATCGATCCTTGGATTTCAGTAGACCACTTTACTACTTGATAAGACCACATACACTTGAGTGTGCACTAGGTAAATATCAATAAGTATGGTGCACAACACACCCATAAGCAAGACTATATTCTACACGGCTTTGTGGACACCCCATGACACTGAAATCTAAAGCTTTGATACCAATTTGACAAGACATGAACCAAGGCCTAGTCGTAATGGGCAATCCCAAGCACAACCAAGACTGGGAACTGCCCCCATTACCCAACCCAACCACCAAAAACATACCTTAAGTCAGCTAAAGTCCAAATATATAACAAGATTATGTATCCAACCATGTGGTAACTCTATCATAAGTCTATAACCGGGAACAACCTAACCATGTCCGACCACCCAATGACCAACCAAACTAATACCACAACACACAAATCAAAATCCATTTATAATAACTCAATGTATGTATATATATATTTAGATGAAAAATAACCAGTCCATACCATACACAAGTCTACAGTTGTCCATAAAAATCCTCTAAACCAACCAAAGATTACCTAGACAGAACATGCCCCTAACCATAGCCAAAAACTATAGTGTATAAAAGATAAGAAATATGTAAAATAAACCACAACATAAAATAGATGCCTTCCAAATTATAGATGCTCAGCCTTTCAATCCAACATCGATTGTCCCCGAATCCGATCACTAAGAAAGAGAAGTAGAATGGTAGATTCCTGCATAGAGTGGGTATACAACCGTTCGAAGATGGGTTAGTGGGTGAACACTAGCATGCACTAAGGATAAGGGTAAAATAATGCCATTTACAAAGCCAAGTAAAACCATCCATAATGCATACAACCATACATATATATATAATCATGTTAAGAAAGGGAGCCGATTTTAGCATTCCTTTAATACCAAGGTCATGTAGCTTTTCCATCCTAAACCACCCACGGGCTATAGGGGTTTAGCTCCCCCAGCTAAAAGGTCCCTAGTGTGTGAAGCCTCACGACTAGGCAATTAAACCTGGGATGACTAGTACATCCTTTAAATATAAAGTGTGACATTGCACGTCATCACCAAGACCATACCACACATCAAAAAATATGAGTTTCCAATTTTGGTCCCCCGGGGACCTCCACATTCCAAGGCTTTGCTACACATCCCATAATTATTACATAATTAAAACCACTACCAAGCAACCAACCAATCTATTAACTATTTATTAACCAAGGCCATTAATAGTGGTATAATCATACTAACAATAACTTGCAAGTTTTGTCTAAAGCAAACCATATATATGTTTAAGGGATTCCAGGTACCCTTCATGATTTCCAATTAACAAAAACCATGGTCACCAAGGACTTTCCAACCTAGTTAAAACCATTTAAAAAATTCATACACTTTAGGGTTCCATTACCAAGTTTAAACCATGCATAAGTTCTATCGATAAAATAATATTATGATGAAAACATTGTTAAAGGCATTTTATCAAACACATTGAGGGTATAGTATTTCCAAAACCAAAGTCCAATTCCAAAGAACCATTACTATGCAACCAATTATCCAAAACCACCATTAATGCATAAAAATATAATTAACACATGGAAAAACCATATCAAAGCATTTATAGCCAAAACCCCTAATCGTATTTAAAACCCAAAATCATACAATAATTGAATCATGAAAACTATTCATAAAAAGCATTCCTTTATTTGAAACTAACAATGAGGGAAGAAAATAAGCCTTATACAAGAAGATTCCATAGAGAAACATGACTCTTAAGCCCTTTGAAGAACACATGAACAATCCCTAGACTCCAATCTTTAAGAGTATGTTTGAGAGAGTATTTGGAGTATTTCCATCCTTTAATAAGTGTTATGAGAGGCCACCAAGAGTTATATAATGTGAGAACATAAGGGTTTTGAAGTAGGAAATGTCTAGACTACCATTGATTTAAAATAAAAACAAATCACGTCAAAGGGCATTACTCACCTATACCACTGTATCCTAGGGTATGGGTGGGACCCCAACTTGTACCTAAGACCCTGATAAGACCCTACATACTAGTTTCTATATGACTCACACCTCTCTAACTCACACCTAAGGGTAGAAGTGGTACACTTAATTATACCCACCAACCATACCTTAGGCAGATCCAAAAACATAATCGAAATGAACACCATACGACTTTCCTTACACCACTCGTATATTCCTATATGAATCGTACCAAGTTGAGTCATATCTTGGGCAGTAGCTACCCAAAACACACTACCTAGGGTACGAGTAAACCACCAAGCCATCCCACAAGTCATATTTAAGGTTATGATTGGTACTCTTAAGTTTTACTAAGTCCAGTAAGTCCAAAACCAAGGGAATTTTTCAAGGGTCCAACACTTGGAGTGTTTTAGCCATACATAGAAGGAATAGGGGAAACAATCTCTATAATAGTATAGCCCTCACTAGGAAGTTCTAGAAGAAGACTATGATTATTTTGAGCTAGTTGAGATAAGTGCTATCATCCTACTAGTATTGCCTTCTATGACTAAGTTTGACATTACTAGTTCCACGATACACTTACTGAACTTGAAGAGGGTATTCATAGGCCTACCTACTAATGATGAAAATATGCATATGATGAACTTTTTGGGTATTTACACTTTCTACAATATTCCTAAATTTAATGAAGAGGCAATTAGAATAAGGTTATTCCTTTCTCTCTGATGAGACAATGTGTACCATTGTAGTGAAATCGACTCTATGTATTTTGTTGAGAAGAAAAAAAACTTGAGAGCGTTCACAACTCTATGGACTATTGGGTATCTCAACTTCATAAAAGCTTTTTGCGATTTAGTTGTTAGAATTAACTTTATGCCGCTAGTAGTTTACAGACAGTTGTGGTTAGGTTACCCAAAAATGACTAATGAGACTTCTCATGGATGATTTCATTATGAAGAAGTTGCCAAGAATCTTATGTGATCTTTTGGTAATGGTTGCATCATTTATCTTTCTAACTTTTTTTGTCATCCATGACTGTGAGGATACCATTATTTTCGAAAAACCATTTCTTGTAATTGAGAGTGCATTGATTGAAATTGAGATAGGAAAAATGAAAATTTGGTTGAACAATAATTTGGTTACATTTAATGTTTGCCGATCCATGAAGAAATAAAAGATATACATGTGATCTTTCTGATAGATATAGCCGATGAGGATGACTTAGTTGCTTTTATTAAGAAGAGACTTGTATTGAGGTTCTTTCAACAGTAACTATGAATTTTATGGGTAGTGATATTGAGGGTTATGATGAGATGGTTAGCGCACTTAAAATCAAGGCTTCATATATTTATTAACCAAAAAAGCAAAGTCTTGATTTGAAGAATAGAGTAACCCTATCAGCTCAACCTTCTATTAAGGTGCCTCTACTATTGGAGATTAAAGTTCCTCCATCTCAATTTTTATGCACTTTTATGAGAGAACAATACTTCATAGATTATTATTCTAGCTTATTTCGTAGACTAGTAAGTTGAGGCTTTGGTTTTTATTTTTTAGCGGTTCAAGAGGGACATTGGATGGTCCATTTTTTTATCATTGAAATTCCACGTACAATTTTCATTCACAAAATACAACTAAAATCAAATTTTGTGCCTATCATTGCACATCAATAGATATTGAATCAACCTACGCAAGAGCTGGTGAAGAAAGATATCATCAAGTGGTTAGATGTGGGTGTAGTTTATCAAGTTTCAGATAGCAAGTGGGTGAACCTAGTCCAATGTTTGTCAAAAAGGGCTTGAATCATAGTGGGTCAAAATAAAACGAATGAGCTTATCCTCATAATGCCAATCGCTAGTTAACGTGTTTACATGGACTATAGGAAGTTGAATGTTTGGAATGAGAATGATCACTTGTTGATGTCTTTCATGGACTAGATGTTATACTATCTTTTTGGTAGAGGATAGTATTGTTTTCAAATTTGCATGATGGTTAATTTTTGACATAGTTAAGCATACTATTGAGGTGTGTATGGATGACTTCTCAGTATTGGTGATTCATTCAAAGATTTCTTAAAACATCTAGCCAATGTTCTAATAATATGTGAGGAATTTAACTTGGTTCTAAATTAGGAGATATCCCACTTCATGATTAAATAAATAATGGTGCTTGGTCATAAGATTTTGGAAAAGGGATTGAAGTTAACAAGTCAAAGATTCAGGTGATTGAAAAGTTACCACAACCAAGTTTTGTGAAGGGTATTAATAGCTTTTTGGGGCATGTAGGTTTTATTAGAGATTTATCAAAGACTTCTCAAAAATGGCAAATCCTCTATCCAAGTTATTGGATAAAGAGGTAAAATTTTAGTTTGATGATGCATGTCTATAGGGTATTTGAGTTCCTAAAAATAAGTTGATAAAACTACATTATTATGTCGACCAATTGGTCTATGTCATTCTGTAACACACCATACATACCAACAAATATATAATTAAGTGAATTTGACAAAAATTATCTAAACCCAAGATAGTAATTAATGCTCGTATTCTGTGTATACTAGTTCTGTTCATATGGCAATTGATGTAACTTCTTATGTAGGCTAGTTACCAAGTGCCTTAAATGACTAGTAATGGTTTAAACTAGATTAGGAGGTTACTATAATGCCCATGCATTTCAGCATGTGTTTGTCCAAGTTAACTCGATGAAAGTATTTAAACGTGAGATAGAAAGGTGGTATTCTATCTTAAGGTTTATAGTGGCGAAGTGTATATATAAGAGTGAAATTAAAAAGCAAATGGGTTAAGATTTGAAACATGGAATAAAATAAGTGAGTTGCTTGCTTGACATAAATTAAACTAGTAGGTGAATCACCTACTTTGACTAATTGACCAACCTAAGAATCAAGTAGGTGCATCACCTGCTAAAACTATTTTGATAAGTGTATGGGCCAAAGTACAACAATTACCTACTTGACAAATCTGCCCCAAATAAGAATGAGGAGAATGGGCAGCCAAAAATCCCCAATCTGCAAGGCCTAATATTATTAAGCCCAACAAGGCCAAGTAGGTGTGTCACCTGCTTTGGCATTTGACTAGCTTAAAAATGGCTAAGTAGGTGCATCACCTACTGGTTGAAAATGTGGCTGAAATTGTAAAAAAAAGGTGGTTAAGGCAGCCCCTTTTTAAGGTCTAAGACTAGAACTTTCTCTTAATTTTTCTCTTATTAAATTTCAGATTCTATTATTTCTCTCTCAAGCTCTCTCTTAGCTTTATATAGAAGCCCTAAAATCCTTTAGAGCTCCTAGAATTTCATACTCTTTTCAAGCCAAGTTTAGCATAGATTCTTTTCCTCCAAGATGGTTGCCCACTCTCTTAAACTCTCCAATGTGTTTTATCTTATTTTCTTGGTCCAAGTTTGAAGCAAAAGATTATTTGCTTGAAGGAGTAAAAGTCAAAAATCATAAATTTCAGATTAAAGGTAAAGTTACTACCCATTCTTTTCCTTTCATTATATACAAATTTGGTGGAGAATTTTGTAGGTCTTTTGTCTTTAACTTGTGGGTTGGTTATTGAAACCCTTTAATTCAATGTATTCTTGTAATGTTATTCGATGTTTTAGGCTATTTAGGAGCTGTTTTGGATGTGTACATTGGGGGACAGTTTGGTTGACTTTAAAATGTGACATTGGTAGTTATATGTACGTATGGAAGGAGTTGGTGGTGATACACCACATAATTAGTATTTATGTGAGCTTTTTTCCTATCGCATTTTTTTGTACTATTTGTATGTGTTATAAAGCCCAAGAAGTATCAAGGGATCTATTACGAAGATCATATAGTATATAGATATGATTAGAGGTGAAGGGGGTGAAAGAACATACTTAATTTGAGGAATTAGAGGCTACTTCCCAGTTAGTATTTCGGTGAGATCAAGTAGTTCCTAATTGATTGATTAGCTACTAATACTTTTTTTACCACTTATTTCATTATGTATTAATAATCTGAAAGGGAGAAGTTTAAGTCATAATATTTGTGTTGTACAACAAGGTCTGTAAGGTTTTTCGATTCAATATTCTTTGGCATGAAATCTGATTCTTTTGTTACTTCAAATAAGGGGAGCTTCTAAGTGATACTCATGCTAAGAGATTCCGATTGAGGATCTACAATCTCAATGTAGTTAATGATCTCCTTCCTATTACCCATGGTTTAACAAATGTGTCAAAGTACTTCTACATGTCTTCATTATCCTGTATCAGTGTGTTTGCACTTCCAAGTACTAGTACAATAAAGGTACTCTAAGCGGCAAGTTTTGTGGGTCATACCCTAAGTAAAACAAGGTTCATTGAGTCAATATGACCCTATATTACACATGTTTTGTATTTATATGTTGGAGGTGTATTCTATCCAATATATATTTTTCATATGTCCTTATATAGAATGTGCACTTTTCCCTAATATGGATCTATCGTGATCTCACAAATATATTTTGTAAGTACATATGTATTAATTGTTCTATTCTACCTAATTATACTTCTAAGTATTGGTATGACAAAGTTACTCTAAATAGAAAGTTCTATGAGCTACCCTAAGTCAAATGAGGTTCATTTGGTCGGATGATTTCTTAAATTTTTCCATTGAATAGTTTAGATGTCCTAACTTGTAATATATATTGTTCTTATGTTAAATCTGTCCATGCCCTTTATTGGTTTCCATGCTCATGTAAACCCTTTTCTATTTGATATCATTTACTTGGTATTTTACTATCATATCATTGAATTTAGTCCATATCTCATGGCTTGATAAGTTAAATGTCTCCACTTTATATGTGTTTCAGTTTGAGCTATCGAACACTTATTGTGTCACATAAACTCCTAAGCATTACGTTGGTGTTACAATTAATTTCTGTGTCATTTTTATTACCTTAAGTCCATAATCACATGTCTCTTAATATGGTCTGTTGTCCTAAATCTAACACTATGACCAACAAAATAAAAATATAAAATATTAAAGAACTCACGTAGAGTAAATATACTTATATGTGCATGGTAGATCAGGGGCAAAATCCTAGCATGTGCAGATCCTAATTCATGGATTTTTGGGTAGTATCCTAGGTGTAGAAGGAATACCTAGTATAGGTCGATCCTGTTATCAGGTGGTATCCTAAGGGTGAAAGGAAAGCCTAGCATGGGTCGATCCCGATTTGTGTACTGATAAGGAAGGTAACCCAGGGGCATAATGTCTAGCATGGGTTATCCTCTTTTACCACCGATCAGCTGGTAAGTTATATCACATATTAACAAAGTTAATAAAGCAATGAATATCATGTAAAGAAAGGAACGTAATGTACACGATTCCATAAGTATAAGCAAAGGTGGTCTTCTATCATTATCTTTACATTTGAACCTGATTTTTTATTTGAGATCATGTTTTACATATGGTTATTTATGCCTTACATATTCAATACATTCTCTCGTACTGACATCCCTAATGATGAACATTGTGTTTTCTGTCACAGGTATAGGTGCTCGAGCTATAATAGGTCTCCCCAATAAAATGCAGGATATTCAGCGGATTGTGGTGAGCTCTTGGTTAATTCAGAACTTTTCCGAGTCTGTAGCTTGCATTTTTGTATTGTATTAGTTAAGTATGGCGGGATCCTATCCCTACCTAAGATAAGATATCCATCTCTTAGAGTCTTTGGAGAGTAATATTAAAGTAAAGTGCAGTGGGGTCTTGTCATTTGGTATTAGAGGGTTCATTGGACAAGTTAGGCATGCCCATTTTATGCCGACAAATCTTGGTATTTTATTCAATCATCTTTCTTATACTTGTCACGATCTTAGGATATCACAGTTATTTGTATGGTAAGCATAGGTAATAAGTTTGTTCTCTCGGTCTGTTAGGGCATCGGGTGCATATCCGTTTCATTAGTTTTAAGGCATGACAAAAGTGGCATCTAAGTAGGTCATCCTAAGGAGTCGACATAGCGATATCCAGAAGAGACTTACTTATGAATGTGTTGCATGCCACATTTATAATTAGCGGGCTTCTTAGAAATTTAGGAAATGTCTCTTCTTTTGTAATCTAAATCGTGTGATAGAGCTAACTTCAGAAATATATACCCATTCATACTATGATCTACCATCATACAGGTTATGCCAATTATGGCTAATATCAATTTGTAAATAGCTAAGGCTTGTATTTCTTATAAGGAAATCTCCAGAGAAAGTTGTCATGTTATTATAAATTAGAGAAAAGCTTGTTGAGGTTTCTACATTACCTGCATTGACATTTGTATTTGCTCCTCTTGTATTATGTTAGTTTATTGGATTGGGATATAATAAGATTATGCATATGCTATTAAGTAAATAGTTACCTAGTCGTAGAGATGGGCTACAGCATTTCCCTTTATACAGCCTCTTAGGAGGATGTGACTAATTAACCAGACCAAAATTTCCTCAAAAATAACTCTTCAGTGGTCATAGGAATCCTATAGAGGACATTTAGTACGTTGTTAGTAATATATATGGAATCTTTAGGTATATATTAGAGATAAAGGTGGTTGAACTAGCTTTATGTTAGTTAAAAAATATGGCAATTGTATAGTTGGGTAGGTGAACCTCAAATGGTGTTGGTTACAGATTATTTTGCTGATAGAGCCCATGCGCTTATTCATTATCCCGAGTATGCTAGTAGTTGGAGTTATTGATATGTACATATGACAACTCTAAATAGGTTAAAACATGTGATCTTTTATGTTGTTAGAAAACTCATAGGATAGTCGTTCAATTTTTTCATGAAAAAAATATATATGTATAATAATACTGTCTTGTTGTGATCTATATTTTAGTTATAGAAGAACATGTGACTAAACATTTAGGTTGAAAATGTTAAGGGGTTAGATATATGTCATGATATGCTAGAATTTTCAAATTAAGGAAAGGGTCTGTGTTAGTCAATCACTAGTACAATTGTATTTGGCTAGATGATATAAAGGAGAATGACATTTTTATACCATAAAATGGAGAGATGAGTTGATAAAGTTCCCTAATATTATAGGAAAACGATATGTAGGTGGTGCAGGTTGTACCTTTATTATAGAGGATTCTTATAAAGCATATGTTGTTAAAAAGAGATATTGATGACTTAATATTAACTAATTTTAAGGGCACACAAAAAGCACTCCCTAAACAATGTCTTGAACTTTAATTAGATAGATAAATCAATTTAGTATCGATATGAATTTCGTTACCCAGTTTTAATAGCTACGTCAACAAAGTGGGCAATCAAAAATATCACCTCAATTTGGTACCCTGGGGGTGAACATGTATTATTTGTATAAAGGTCATTTATTTTTTATATGCATATTGGGGTCAACTCTATAAAGTTACTACAAGGTTCATTTGATGTATGCCCATAGTAGAGCATTCGTATACCAATTGTTCTTATTAGTTCCTTTTCCTGGAAAGAGGATAGAGCATTTTTACTTGTTATACTATTATGGTGAATTTGTTAGCATGGACAACTTAACTTGTTAAGACAAAATGGCTATTCCTTATGTTCTACAAAATCAAAACATGTGCTAACATTATGTGTAATTGGTAGTGTGTAAAAGATCATTGATTATGGTTCCCTCAAAATTTATTTGTTCATTTGCTTATTTGATCCTTAATAAGGAATCAAATATCAAGTTTATTGTGTAATACCGACCTATAACAAAGACATAGTTAGCCTCAATCCCTACTACTATAGATATATTTATAGGTCTCCCTACCCTAGTTCCAATGGTTGGATATACTTAAAAAGTTGTCTGGTTTAAATAGTCAGAACATTTGTGAGAAAATTCTCAAAAACTAAAAGATAACATGGGAAATAAATTGCACACATTTTGAGGTAAGGAATACATACAGAACCACCTCACCCATAATTTAAACTAGTGGCAGTGTTCTTACAGTTAGGATATGGCAAAGAGGTTCTACAGGATGTCCCTATTTTTTCAAGGTTGGATGCCTTATATCTCATCTATTTGTAGGTAATATTCCCTTTAAGGGTACTTTTATACATATTACATATGTTACTGGAAAGAACTTTCATATAGGTGATATTTATTTCATAAAACTCACTGATTACCATATGTTTTATAGGATGTTATTCTATTTAAACAATCACTTGGCACAAATTACTTGTCCTTATTTTATTTGCATTATAAATTACTATCTCATATGTTATAGGCTATACATATTACTTTATACGTATCACAAGTCATATTTTTAGATGTCACATGATTCATATTTCATATTCCTTTTATTATGTGACTACATATCTAGTCCACTTGATTATATGTAATACACCTCTTAAGCTTTAGGTCTTTCCAATCACATGTTATGTGCTTACTTAGTCCATTCTCTCAATTTGTTTTACAATCCACTTTGTCATGTACTTTAATTTTGTAATTATCTAATTCATCTTCCAACAAGCTATATGTCTTATAGTTTCAGTGTCTTATGTGATACCTAGTTCACATGCCCATGTATTATAGATTGTACAACTTACTTATATATCAATCCTACATACCAATAGCTAAATTATCTATGTGTAGTATACCTCATACACATTTATTCATATGCTAAACACATTTTCTTTTAATTTATTATTCATAGATAAGGTAATCTTTGTACCCTCTTGCTTATGTACCATAGACTTTATATGACTTATTTCTTCATATATTATATGACCCTCCGTGCCTATAAAGTTAAGTATTAAACATGTTGGGATGAAGTTCGCCCATATTATGATGAAGTGAGGATTTGTTAGAAAAGGTTGAGAATCTAGTAAGTGTTAGCATGACCCATACCCACAGAAAGATGGATAAACAAAATGACATACTTGTAGCGTCCATCTGAGTATTATGAAGGAGTCAAAGCATTAAGAGGCCACATGGAAATAGGGTGAGCCCATTAAGTCTAAGTATTCATATTTGTTTGAAGAACCTATATGTTATGTGTCTTTCTTAAACAATTTATAAGTCTCATATACAGATTCACTTGTTCATAGGTTTTATAGCTTAATAGTTAACTTGTTGCCCCCTTGCCCACATGCCATATGTTTGGACGTATAGTTCATACTGTGATTCTCGAGTTCTAAAGTTTTTACCTCAGCCTGGTGTAAAAAAAGGGGGAAAAGAAAGGTAAGTCATGATGTACATAAATTTTTATCACTTTATTATATACTCAAGGGAAGCCTTACTGGTTAGTTGATTATTTCATATGCTTTACTAACTAAAATACCCAATGACATTTGTTTATACACGCTTTTGGTCAATTGACAAATTTTTGAAAGTCGTGTTTACAAAGGACACCCTAGCAAAAATTTTGGAGGAAAATCAAAAGTTAAGCTTGTTTTGAGCAATACCCCTCATTTGAGGATGAAAAATCCAAAGGGGGGAATGATTTAACACCCCATACATTCAAGAAAATATACGATAAAGTAAATTTGTAAAAAATTATTTAAACTCGAGATAGTAATATAATTCACGTATTCTGCGTGTACTAGTTCTAGTCATACGGTACTTGATGTAACCTCTTATATAGGCAAGGTACCAAGTCTCTTAAAAGACTAGTAATGGTTTAAACTAGATTAGGAGGTTACTACAATGCCTATACATTTCAGCATGTGTTTGGCCAAGTTAACTCGATGGAAGTATTTAAACGTGAGACAGTAAGGTGGTATTCTATCTTAAGGTTTATAGTGGTCAAGTATAGATATAAGAGTGAAGTTAAAAATTAAATGGGCTAAGATTTAAAATATGGAATAAAATAAGTGAGTTGCATGCTTTACTTTAATTAAGTTAGTACACGAATCACCTACTTTGATTTATTGACCAACGTAAGAACCAAGTAGGTGCATCACCTGCTAAGACTATTTTGATATGTGTATGGGCCAAAGTACAACCATCAACTACTTGAAAAATCTGTCCCAAATAAGAATAAGGGTAATGGGCAGCCCAAAACCCTTAATCTGCAAGGCACAATATTATTAAGCCCAACAAGGACAAAGTCAATTAAAGGGCATAAATTAAGGCCAAGTAGGTGTGTCATTTGACCGGCTTAAAAATGGCTAAGTAGGTGCATCACCTACTTGATCAAAATATAGGTGAAATTGAAAAAAAAAAGCCGTTTAAGGCAACCCCTTTTTAAGGTCTAAGACCAATACTTTCTCTTAATTTTTCTCTTATAAAATTTTAGATTCTATTATTTCTCTCTCAAACTCTCTCTTAGCTTCATATAGTAGCCCTAAAATCCATTAGGGTTCCTAGAAATTCATCCTCTTTTCAAGCCATGTGTAGGATAAATTATTTTTCTCCAAGCTGGTTGCCCACTCTCTTAAACTCTCCAATGTGTTTTATCTGATTTTCTTGGTCTAAGTTTTAAGAAACAGATTATGTTCTTGAAGGAGTATTTATATTTTGGAGGTATACTCTATCCAATATATATTTTGCATATGTCCTTATATAAAATGTGCACTTGTCCATAATATTGATCTGTCGTGGTCTCACAAATATGTTTTGTAAGTCCATATTTATTCATTGCTCTATTCTGCCTAATTATACTTCTAAGTATCGGTATGGAAAAGTTATTCTAAACAGGAAGTTATATGATCTACTGTAGGTCAAATGAGGTTCATCTTGTTGGATGAGTTCTTAAATTGTTCCACTGAATAGTTTAGATGTCCTAACTTGTGATGCATATTGTTCCTATGTTAAATCTGTCCATGTGTTTTATTGGTTCCCATGTTCATGTAACCTCTTTCATGCGATATCATTTACTAGGTATTTTACTATAATATCATTGAATTAAGTCCATATCTCGTGGCTTGATAAGTGAAATGTCACCACTTGATATGTGTTTTAGTTTGATATATTAAACACTTATTGTGTCACATAAACACCTAAGTATTACGTTGGCATTACAATTGATTTCCATGTCATTGTTACATCCTTAAGTCCATCATCACATGTCTCCTACTATGGTTGGTTGTCTATAAGCTTACACCATGACCACTAAAATAATAATCTAAAATATTAAAGAACTGACGTAAAGTAAATATACTTAAATATAGGTGGTAGCTCAAGTGCAAAGGCCTAGCATGGGCCGATCCTAATTCATGGATTTATGGGTGGTATCCCTGGAGTGGAAGGAACACCTAGCATGGGTCGATCCCATTATCAGGTGGTATCCCAGGGGTGAAATAAAAGCCTAGCATAGGTCAATCCCAATTTGTGTATTGATGAGGAATGTATCCCACGGGCATCATTTCTAGCATAGGTCATCCTCTTTTACCACTAATCAGCTGGTCACTTGTATCACATATTAATAAAGTTAATAAAGCAAGGCAGAGCAAGTAAAGAAAAGAACATAATGTATACGATTCCACAAGTATAAGCAAATGTGGTCTTCTATCATTATCTATACATTTGAACCTGATTTTCCATTTGAGCTCATGTTTTACATATAGTTATTTTATACCTTACATAGTCAGTATATTCTCTCGTACTAACGTCCCTAATGGGGTACACTATGTTTTATGTCGTAGGTATAGGTACTCGTGCAATAATAGATCTCCCCAATAAAATACAGGATATTCAGTGGCTTGTGTTGAGCTCTAGGTTGATTCATAGCTTTGTCGAATTTTTAGCATGCATTTTTGTATTGTATTAGTTAAGTGTATGATGGAGTCCTGTCCTGACCTAGGCTAAGGTATCCTTCTCTTAGAGGCTTTGTATAGTGGGGTCTTACCTTTTGGTATTAGAGGGTTCATTGGCCAAGTTTGGCATGCCCATTTTATTCCTACATGTGTTAGTATTTTATTCGAGCATCTCTCTTATACGTGTCACGGTCTTGGGATTATCATAGTTACATATACGGTAAGCATGCATAATAAGTTTGTTCTCTCAGTTCGTGAGGGAATCGGATGCATTTCTATCTCATGAGTTTTGAGGCATGATATATTTGAGGTTATGTGTGACTCTAGTGGTGCGGTGCTAGGTGCAGACCTAGGTCAAAGAAAATAGAATATTTACATCCTATGTATTATGCTAACAAAGCACTTAATCCAGCTTAGAAAAATTAAACTGTAATTGAACAATAGTTGCTTGTTTTAGTGTTTGCATTTTGAGTAATCTTAATCTTAATTCCTTGGCAGTAAAGTAATTATGTATACTAACCATTCAACTCTTAGGTACCTTATGGCAAAGAAGGATGCAAATTCAAGTCTGATTCATTAGCTACTTATATTATAGAAATTTGATTTTGAGGCTAAGGAATGAAAGGAGACTGAGAATAAAGTGGCTAACCACTTATAATGCCTTGAGGATGAGGCCATTTTTATACTGAAGGGTGATCCTAAGATTGATAAGAGTTTTTTTAAATAAGTAGGTATTAGATGCATCATAATATTTGATTCCATGGTTTGTCGACTTTGAAAATTATTTGGTTAGAGAAGTCATTCATAAAGACCTATCTTTTTAGGAACATATGAAGTTCATGCATGATGCAAGGAAGTTCTTTTGGGATAAGCCATATTTGTTCCTGATTGACATAGATGGAGTGATTTAGAGACATGTTCCTAAAGTTTAGCTATTGAGTATCTTGGAGGCATGTCATTCATTCTCAGTTAAGGGTAATCATAGTTGTGCTAAGACTGCACAAGATCTTCCAATGTGGATACAATTGGCCTACTATATACAAAGATACACATGATTATGCAAGATCTTGTGACAAATGCCAATGACAAGGAAACATCTCACGAAAGCCAGAACTTCCAATGATTACTATTCTAGATCTTAAGTTTTTTGATGTATGGGAATTAATTTCACTGTCCCCTTGTGAGCTCATATGGTATGAAGTACATTCTTTTGGTTTTTGACTATTTTTTTGAAATTGGTGAAGCCTATTACACTTCCAAACAATTAATGTAAAAGTGTCATAGTATTCTTGAGAAAGAATAAATTTTCAAGATTTGGGACACGAATGGTTATTATTAGTGACGGAGTCTCACACTTTTGCAATTATCTGTTCAAAGCCTTGATTGAGAAATATGGTGTTAAAAATAAGGTCGAAACTCCATACAATCATTAGACAATTGTTCAAGTTAAGGTCTCCAATCTGAGATCAAGTTCATTTTAGCAAAACCTATGAATGACAATAGAATGAATTGGGCTAAAAAGTTAAATGATGAACTATGAGCTTATCAAACATCATTTAAGATCCCTATTTGTTCTTCTCCATATCATCTTGTGTATGGAAAATCATGTAACTTTCTTCTCTAACTTGAACATAAGTCATTGTAGGTACTAAAGATATTTAATATAAACTAGAGCAATGTGGTTGAGTTGAGATTAGAGTAGATGAATAAGATGGATGAATTTTGCCTCTACTCCTTTGAAAGTTTAGCCTTGTACAAGGAGAAAAAGAATTGTACCATGATTAGTAGAGTTAAAGGAGAGAATTTTTCAATGGTGATTTAGTCCTGTTGTTTAATTAAATGTTACACTTGTTTCCTGGCAAGTTAAAGTTAAAATATCCTTTACCATTAACTATTATGCAAGTATTTCTACATGGGGAAATTAGGTTGAAAGGGTGTGACAGAGTTTAGTCCAAAGTGAACAATCAACATATGAAGCACTACTTTAGAAAGGTAGACGAGATTAAACTAATTGAGAAGTTTACCCTTGATGAAGTTTGAGTAATCAAGGGTGCTAAGTTGTGCCATAACATTAACTCAAGTGTTTTAGGAGGCAAACCATGGGCTGGTTAGTGAAATCGTAACCAACTTATCTACGTCGTGTTGCGATGTTAAATCAAGCACTTCTTGGGAGAAAAACCAAGGATTTTGTACTTATTTTTATACTTTGATGATTATTTGGTAAGATGTATTGACGTATACAGGAAATGGTAAAACTAAAATAATGCTAGAAAACTTTCTGGTGCCCAGGCCAAATGAGTCACCATACAGCTCATAGAGACACGTGACAACTCATCAATTTACTTGTAAACATAGAAAAAGATAAATAACAGGTCACTGACAGGTAATTAGAAGTTCGATGACTTTAAAAATAATTCATCGGTACTTTCTATCACTTGTCACCTTGAGATGTAGACTGGTGACACACAGGTAAATGCTCTTATGTTTTGTTACAATAGGGTGAGACAATGATTCGTAGTTAGACAGTTTGAGTCATGGAGTTGGGTCATTGTTACTAGTAACAGTCGATCCAAAATCCTCTAAAAATATTTTGCAACCCGACTCAAAAGTAAATTAAATAAAGGGATTAATATAATTTGGTTCCTATTTAGCATTTAAACACCCTTAACTCCCTTTATCTAGATGACTATTCCCTTTTTCATTATTCACAAACAAACTGCACATTAATCATCCATCAATATCATCATAATCGATCTACTCCTGAAGCTTTTTTTAGTTTTAAACAAGTAAGGTTTTTAGGTTTTCAAATGTTAATCATCATTTTAAGCATCATTCTCAAATCTAAGTGTTTGCTTAAGTTGTTTTGCTTTGAGTTTGGGTAGTGAATCATGTAGGTTATGTTTAAATTCTTGGAAAGTTTATTGGTTTAACAAAATTTATCATAAAATCCTTTTTATTGGAGATTATTATATTTGTGATTAAGTATTTTGTTGTGACTTGATTATCACCCAAGGTGAAATCTGAGTAACCTAGTGTTTTTATTTGCATATATACAAGAATAGTGTTGTTAAATTCCATTCCAATGATCTTTTGATGATTATAATGCTCAATGATATAATTAGAAAGTATGGGATGTGTAACATAATATAAAGACCACCAATTTGTAGTTTCTCGATTACGGCATTGACTTATTTCCTAAGAATATGAGTCTTTATGTAAGACATATTAACTGGCACTTTGGTTGATAAATTTAAAGTCAATATGTAAATTTACTATTATTATTACTAGTTACCTAATGATTCATAGGGTCACTCGATGAATAGTAGTGTAAAGTCATACTGAGTGGACTTGTTTTGCAGATTGTAGAAGTCCACACGATGACTCACACAATAAGTTGTTGTATCACCCAACAACTTATAGGGTGTAGTCATTAGTAAAATTATTGATAAGATGACTTTGCCATTTGATCCAATGAGTATAATGACGACTTGTAGCCTTAGGAAATGAGTCGTTACCTGACTCGTAGGGAATGGGAAATAAATGGCCATATATAGTATTTCCTGCTACTTTCTTTTTCTTTCCTTTATTTATTTAACTTATTTAACTAATTTGTAATACCACATAGGTACAATGGCACCAAAGAGTAACACCACCAAATGAGGCAATAAAAGAGGAAAGTCGGCTACCAAGAAACAAGCTCGATTCATATACCAATTAAGAGATGAACCTACCAACGATGATCAGGAGTTGAGTAGCTCAGTTGAAGAATACCCGATCTCAGGGAAAGTCTAACCATAGAGTACATTTCCTCATGGTAGCCGATCATGACCTCAAATAAAAAATGCTTGGGATTTATAGCCATATTCACCTACATCTTCCTCGTCCGAAGGAGGAGAATAGATCTATGTCCTAAAGAAAAAAAAAGATGAGAGTGTCTCAAAACTAGAGTTGAGGTTTCATCTAGCACAATATCAATCAAAGAAGGTTCGAGGTCAGGCTCAAAAGAATTATCTTAAAGGGAAGAAGAAGACACTACTAACAATGTTTCACATGTTATTCCACCTCCACCACCAACCCAAACTAGTCTTCGGATTGAGGTTTCTTCAGTACCACTAATGAATAGTGAATAGGTAGGGGTTACCAATGTATGAGAGAGTTCTATAAAGAATATAGTGTAATTGTCGTAGCATTAGCCGACCCAAGAGAGGGTTTTATCTTTAGCACTATTTATTTACAATGGGTATGTATAATAATCCCAGATTTGTAAGCTTATTCAAGAAGAATAAATTTGAGTGGATGAAAAAAGAATTGAGAAAATACAACTTGACCCTAGTTCGAGAATTATGTGTTGCATACCAGATACATTTGAAAAGGTTACACCTGTGAGGACTTTTCTTGAAGGTCTATAATATGAGAACAGTAATCTTGAATCATATTAGGAGGGGCTTCCATATATGTGTGATACCTTGGAGCTCAAGGGACCGCATGAAGAAACAAATACATAAGGTCATAAGCAATCAAGATGCCATTTGGGCAATCGAGAACGTCCCCGGTGGGTTATTTGTAAAATAGTCACTTAGGTGTAATTTTGGTAATAGACTATTTTTGTAAAGGCATGACTATAAATAGTTGCCTTAGCCATTTTCATACTTAGATTTTGGATGATTAGATTGACTTGAAGAGACTTGATATTTAGTTACTCTATGTTATGGTAGTAATTGGGTTTAATTCCAAATGTTAGATTAGATCGGGTGATTAGAGTGGATTCCAAAATTGATTGTGTTATCTTGTTCGCTGGATTGATCATTGATTTATCATATTTTGGATTCAATTTGATTTGTCACCTATTTAATTAAGTTCTTTTTCTCCTTTGGTTTAGTTGTTGTGAATTAAGTCATTCTTTCTTCACTTTTCATGTCTTATTTCATTACAATCCTTTAATTTTGTTGTTTAATTTTGTATTTTCGATATCTATTTTAGCCACCCCATTAATACTTTTATAATATTGGTATCCGAGCATAGGTTATGTTTTGTTTCACTAAGAAATCAAAACAATCTTTCAAAAATCCCAAAAAAATTGTATTTTATTTTAATTTTGATTTGTTGTTTTTGACATAGATATTTATTCCCTTGTGTTTTTTAGCCTAAATCTCAAATTTTGTGCGATTTTTAGGTGTAGATTTGAAGTTACCATTGAAGGGTTTGAAGATTAATCAATTTTGAAAGTCAACAGTTGAATGTCACTCAACATCCCACTCAAAACCCACATACACAGTTGCACCATGTGGCGTGTGAGACCCACTTTCAGAGAGTAATAAGTGTGAAGAAATTTTACACAGTTTTTTTTTAAGTTCTAAAAGTTTTTGGGGCCAAAATATTTTTCTAAGTATCTGAATTTCATATTTCCTTTTTATTCTTTTTCTTCTTTTATTATTCAACTGGTTGATAAGTAATTAACATATTTAATAACTTTTTAACTAGTTTTAATCATCAAATTAAATCCCTTAAAAGTGATGGACTTCTTCAAGGCCTCAAAAAAAAACTTGAAGTGTCGAAACTTTGTGATTCTCTTTAAAAACTTTTTCGCTTTTAATTTTCTAAATTATTTACAGTAATTAACATTTTAATCACTTGTTTACTAATGTTTAAAAATCAAATCACTTCTTTCGTTCATCAAATTATTCAACACAAGAAATTTTTCTACTTTTGTTACTTAGTATTTTTTGAGTCTGTTTTCTTTTGTGCTTATTTTCTTCAACTTTTCTCATTTTAATAAGTTGATATACTTCTTGATTTAAGTCCTTTAACCTTCAATTGATTCTTTATTCTTTCAATATTCATAAGGATTCATTTAAGAGTGACATGAGGCTTTTATTATTAAATTGTTTTGAATTTTTGTTGGTAAAAAGGTGATATAAGGGAGAATGTCATCCATAGGTTTGGATTATTGTTGAGATGACATTAATGACTATGTTGGTAGAATCATGAACTACGAGCATAGTGATGATGAGCCCCATGAGGGTTCTTTGAGTGATTATGAGAAAAGTAATGAAGCTCATGAGTATGATGGTAATTTGAATGATGATGGTCCAAGATATTATGATTGACATAGTGATAAGAATTACTACACTAGAGATGAATATGAGATGGATGTATCTTATGGATCTTATGATGAACATAAAGGAGTAAAAGTATTTTATTATGAATTTTATAGTAAAATGAAAGGTATGGGGGTTCTCATAATACACACCATAATGATAAGGATGATATGAGAATGATTATTTCTCCCATATGTATTATGAACTCTTTGAGGAGGATTATGATAGAAGGGGAAGATGTGGGGATAAATTATCCTCCTCATATTTTGCCACTTACTATCCTAGTTGAGAGGGAATAGTTGAGTAGGTGGAACCAATTTAAGAACATTATATGGACTATAGTCAAATAATATTCTCTACTTTTTATGGTGCAAGAACTTGTACTTCATATCCTCATTACTATATGACTAGTTCTTCATATAGTAATGATATTAGTAGAAGGGTGAGAGGATCAATAAGCCATAAAAGTAGAGGGAATTCATTGTTTCAAGATATGTATGACTGGGAAAGGTAAATTCTTGAAACAAAAATTACAAGTGAACCACTCCCTATTGAGGATCCTTGTACATTAAGGATGAACAAATTGTTGGGTTCTATGCTAAAACTCTTGAAAAGATTTATCAATTGGTCTCCAATTTTAATATAAGAAGTAGAAAGCAAAATAAGCTACTCCTTGTGGAAATGTGCTTGAAGAGGATCCAATGAATAAAATAAAGGTTACTCCTAGAAACCCAAAGTGGATGTTGGAGGTGAAGGGATCTCCAAACCCTTTTTAAGGAATTTTTGGCACTTGTCCTTACTCTAATAAAATGGAGAGACAGAAGATCATGAGGATTAAGGGTGTGATATCTTACAACTCTAGAAACAAAAAGGAGTAGCTTTGAGGAGTGATGTGAGGGGTTTCACAACCTTATAATAACTTTTGTAACTTTTCCTGCCCTTTTAGTTGTCTTGATCTTGTGCAGGTATCCTTGGAGACAAGCCTAGTGAGGTACCTAAAGAAATAAATAATCATGAGGTGTTACAAAGATTTCTAAAGGAACAAATATCCTTCAATATTGAAAAAAAAAGTGAGTTCAATCTTTTCTATGAGATACAAGGTAATAATATAAACCTTACACTTTGTCAAAAGTAGAATATCCATGTGTGGCTAGTAGCCAATTGAGTAAAACTGATGGTATGTATACATGTGAACTTAAATATCTTTTGCCTTGTGATGATTTTGATGAAACCTTGTTACAAAGTGATAATGTATTTGTTATGAGTATCCATACACTAGTTGATCCCTTCATGACCAAATTGATTCTTCTAGTAAGATTAATTTGTGTTCTCCTAGTGTTGACGCTTATACCTTGAATAATAGTATATTTTTATGTGATTCTTTACCATGTTTTTATATTGTCCATATAGTGAATATGGATATAATAATTGATCCTATTGATGAACAAACTGATTCTTCTAGTAAGACTAATTTGTGTCTACCTAGTTTTGATACAGGTTCTTTGAATGATAGTTCATTATTACTTGATATTGATGTTTATTAAATCATGTGTAATGATGACCCACTAAATGAGAACTTTTTTGATAAACTTAAGTAACCTTAATTTTGTATGGACATTGATAAAGATGGTCATAGATATATCCATATAAAGCCATTGTACCTCAATAATGAATCCTTGAATTATGATCCCATTCCTTATTCTTGTCAAGAGGATTTTAAAGTCTAATGTATTTTTAAGATTAATCCTTTGTTTTAGTTTAACATGACTAACAAAGGTGAAATTCATAGTGATTTATCTTGTCATAATAGAAGTGTATCCCTTTTTGAAGGATACAAAGTTATTCAGAATCCACTATGGTGTAATGACACAATTTCTAAATATAGAACTCTCTTATTGAATGATGTTAGCGTATCTATTGGAGGGTTTAGTGCTCAAAAAGAAGGGGTGTTATGTTCTCCAACGAAACCTTTATTCTTATAAGACCCCATTCTTTATCAAGCCCTTAATTCTTACATATCAAAGGGTGATTATATATGTGGGCATACCTTCGATAAAGTTTATTTATTTAGCACCTTCCTTTACTCGTTTTCCTATGATGACATTTTCTTAAAAGTGGTCTCATTCTTGTGAACCCCAAGAAAAATGTTTCATTGCCTATTTTGGGAGTTTTTTATAATTCTTGCATCCATATTTGACACATATACTCTTAAGCTATGTGGACTATAACTAGTGGGTGCTAAGTTGCTTATTTATTTTGTGAGAGTTCATGGATATTTAATGCTTTTTCTCAGCTGCTTAGGATTGGACATGTTGAAGTTTCAAATGGAACTCTTGGAAACATGCTTGATACTATGATAGGAGAGAGTCCAACTCATGGATCGTATTATTTGATATGGAGTGATTTGAATTATAATACATTCCTTAAACATTCTAGCAAAATCTCCTTAATGGTGAACTTTTATTATTTGAGAAGTTGCTTGATAGAAAGGCTTGTTCTGTGCTTAAAATGTCTCTTTTTATCGGTTGGTGTCCTTATCGTTTCGCACACCCAAGATGAGAATAGTGATTTTTACACTTTTCTCTACTACTATTTTTATTATGATGATATCAATACTGGTTTGTGAGTTGTTTTTTATGAAGGTAGAGATATATGGTTCTTTTACTTCTTTAACCTGAATGAACCCTTATGGGTGATTGCACCTTTTTTGGTGAGGTATTATTGTGAGGTAATGAAATAATTATGTCTTATGTCTCCTAAATCATATGTTATTTCATCTCTTAGTATTCTTGATGCCATTAATATCTTTATGGGTTTTTTTGGTCTCAAGATGTTATTTATAACCAATTCCTTTATACCTTATATAAAGAATGGATATTATTCAACAAAAAGGATAGTTTTTTGTATTTCAAATGTGTGCCCCCTCGGCAAGTTGGTATGAATGATAATTCTTGTGCTAACCCTCATAATATGAGGAATGTTTGGTTCTTTTTATTTTTTATGTGTTTGCAAGGTTTGTATTAGAGGATGAATCCTTTTGAATAAGGGGTGTATGATATGATCTTGGTTAGCTTTATGAACATTAGAAGGAGTTTCCATATATTGATGATTGGTTAGAGCTTGGAATAAGGTATAAGGAAACAAATACACAAGGTTATAAGCAATCAAGATGCCATTTGGGCAATCAAGATGGTCCCTTGTGGGTTATTTGTAAGAATAGTCACTTTTAGGATATTTTTGTAAAGGAAATAATTATAAATAGTTCCTTTAGCCATTTTTAATACTTAGATTTTGGATAATTTAATTGTCTTAAAGAGACTTGGTATTTAGTTACTCTATGTTAGAGTTCTAATTAGGTTCAATTCCAATTGTTCGCTAAGATTGAGTAATTAGGGTGGATTCCTAAATTCTTGTGCTCTCTTATTTGCTTTATTGATCATCGTTTATCGTATTGTGGATTTGATTTCTTGTGCATCTAATTGAGTTCTATTTCTCCCTTGGTTTAGTTGTTGTTCAATTAAGTCTTTATTCTTTAGTTTCCATCTCTTATTTCTTAACTATCTTTAATTTTGTTGTTTAATTTTGCATTTTGGATATCAATTTTAGTCACTTAACCTATCATTATCAATTGGTGAACCTCTTCAGAAACTAATAATTTGGGGGGAAAGTGTGAGTTTCTTTGAATAGACTATCTCCCACTTCTTACATATGAGTGACTTTGTACCCCCGGTTGACAGGTCTGAGATTGATCGCTGAATTGATGAAATAAAGGAAGTAAAAATGAATTAAATTGGCATAAAGGACCATTTGGTACACCTAAGAAGGATTGAAAATATTATTGCAATAGAAAAGAACGATGTTACTTCAGTTGTTGGAACATTATCACTATTTACTAGGGCAGCCTAAATTTTATAGCAAAGTCTTGGTGGACATTGGTTCACCACAGGTTAAGGTCGACAACTAGTGACACACATTAAGCCACAACATGGGTGCCTTGATTGCTGGGATAATGGAAGAATATGAAATTGACATTTTAAAGATCATCGCTCATGATATCCATGATAGAGCAATAAGTATTGATACAAGCCTTGCCTTGCTATGTTTTACGATAAAGTTATGTTTATAGGACAGGGTCCCCATCTTTCCAGAGGTTGATAATTTTATTGTAGTTTATTGACCACATATTTGGGATTCATTCAAGATCAACAAAACATAATTTTGAGATCAAATATTGGTGTTGTGATTTTTTAGGATGCATTCAGTTGGGTGCACCAATGAATATTGATACCCTAGGTTTTGCAAAACTTAGGGACACATAGGTTGAATCTCATAGTAGGACTGAGATATCTGAGCCGCGTGCTACAACTGATACCACTACTTCCATACCCTCCAGATTGTCATTAATCCCTATTACACTAGACCTGACTCTTAAATAATCCATTACATGTCTAATTGCCAGTGTATACATCTTTTTCTCACACGAGTTCCTGAATAATGTGTTGAAGAGAGTAGTCACCCTCGATAGGAAAGTGGTTGACATTGAGGATGGGTGCACCCATAGGTCGTAATGGAAATTTGAGGCTAGATACGTAGGAATCAAACGTTTAAATTTAATCAAGAAAAGATTCAACAAAAACCTTAAAAGGGTACAATCTCCAGAATTAGCAAGTATCCATGAAGAGTTGGTCCCACTAAGAGTAACTATTAAGGATGTGGCTACAAGGCCATATCTAGGTTTTTTTACCTCCACCATTACTATCATTGAATCTATTATGGTTGAGTGGGGGTGCATCACTTGCCCCCGCTATTGTGATACCATTGAGTACACCGAACACCATCAGTAGAAATGTTGACTTAAGAGCCACGTCTTTTTTCGGGGCCACTATTATTAAGACTAGGGTCCATTCTAAGACCCTAGAAAAGGATAAATCATGATATAGTTCCTTTCATTTTGCATATATGCCTTAAACCCACCTTTTTACTCTTTTTATATGCATACTGTAAGAATACTACATGCTCTCAAAGTTAGGGGTTGTAGTGTACCATTGGTTTTTTTATCGTTGTGTTTCTTTTCCATAGAGTATTCTATCATAACAAAAATGACTTGGTTGGTATTTTATGTTTTGTATTTGATGTGTTTTGTTATGTTTTATGAATAGAAAAATATGGGAACCATGGTGAAACCATGTTTTGGTTTTGATTTTGATGTTTAAAGAAACAAAGATACCTCTCCTAAAAATATGTTGTAGACTAATTGTTGATTTGTATTAAATTGTAACCACTGTTAGATCTTGTTAAGGAATTAGGATTATAGGAATAATAATCATAGCTCAGCAAGGTATAAACTAGATGGGCAGTAGTTAACAGTGTGACCTTGTTTTATGGGTGTGTGAAATGCTTACCTAGTTTTGTAGTGTGTGCACAATCCAAAACTTACCTGGTTAGTATTGCCTAAGTTGTAGTATTATCGGTTAATAAAGGATCACAAGTCATCGTTAATAAGTCCACTATTTGCCTAAACTAGAAAACAAATGAAATAAGTATCCCTTGAGCTTGAATTTGATCCTTAATTGACCATTTTCTTTCACTAGCCTATTCAACTTCCCATTTCTGCGTAATTGAACTTGTCTTCACCTCTGTCCCTTCTTGGACAATGTGTACCTCAACTCAGGAAAATCACCTAAGTTTAGAGTGACTATCATAGGGGTGTGTACTTTAATTTGTATATGAAAAACAAGTGAGGGAAAGAAAAAAATATTTGATTGTGGTAAGTAAAAAAGTGATGAATAAAATTTGCAAAAAAAGAAAAGAAAAAGAGACAAAAATATTTATAGCAATTTTAAAGGGGAAACCACACCTGAAATTTTAATAAAAGCAAAAAAGAATAGGGGAGAAAAAATTAAATGAGGTTGAAAGGTGGATCCAAAAATGGTATAGTATGAAGGAGGATGACTCACTTTACCCATATTTACCATACCTATCCCCAAGCATTTATTACAAGCCGATAAAAGTCCTATAGTGATCGTAGTCTAGTTGCCTGGAAAACTAAGGCATAAAAAATAAGGGCAAGCCTATGGTATTTCATGCACACTATTTGAACTTTTTTGTGAGAAAAGTTCTTTGATCCATTCCCTGTGATGATATACAATGTAATATTATGAGTGTGCAGGATTTCTTTGCTTTGAGAGTACATTGGTTACATTGTTAGCTGATATTTGTTTCAATAATACCATTTGTATATGTGCTTGGTTATTTGTTCATAATATGCTGCCATCTCTTGATCCTTTTGAGTCATGGTAATAGGTTACATGTATACACATGGTGGTTTTGAATTTTTGTATCGGAGTGGGTTGATTATATTATGCTAAATGTAATGAAATTACTATCATAGGCCTCTTATGTTTATCTTAGTTAAGTGTCGAATGTGTTTACTTTATTTTATTTGTTTGATGATATGCAAACATTCAAAGTTTAGGGTGTTGATGTGTCACGGTTTCATGGCACTTTTGATGCCTCAAACAAAGAAAATATACTAATTCTAAAGCTAGTTTGTGTGGGTATGATGTTTCTTTATAATTATTTTTAGAAAACAATGTTTGAAAGTGAGTGAAAGAAATAAAAAAGAATTTGTGCATGTGTGCTAGCTACGAGTCATTAGGTCACAATATGGTTCACAGTGCAAGTCGTTACTAATCTAACAAACATTTTATTTTGGACTAGTGAAGTCTTAGTCAACTACAACTGCGGCCAATGACACGTTAGGTTACATTAAGGGTTATAGGGAGTAATCATCTTGAGTGAAGAGACCAAACTCCTGAAGATAACCAAGTTAGTGGCAGAGGTGATGAGGGAAAGCTACTACTTGTTAGGTCACACAATGAGTCATAGCCTAAAACCATTGTGGATCTAGTAAATTTTGAATCATGGAAAGATTGAGGGAAAACAAGGGTACACTAGGCGGCTATAACCTATAGGGTTACATGGTGAATCGTTATTAAAAGTCATCCTAAGCAATCAATAAAATTCTTAAATCATGGATAATTACCTCAATGGAAATGATTCATCCGACGACTCATCGAGTGGCTAGAAGAATCATCCCCAGTAAATAGGAGAAGCAGGCAACAGATAGAAAAAAATACTGAAAATGAGTCATCATTAGTCTATACGACTTGTTAGAGGTGCATCCACTACCGATCTTTTATTCCAATTTTCTTAAGATAAGTTTTCTTTTTGTATATAATTACCCGATGTGGATATATTAGTTTAGGTTATATTCTATTAATACTTTCAAGACATATTATTTCGTTTGCAAGTATAAACTTGGATTTTTTGGGTTTATCAAAAAGAGATCTTGGAGTTCTTTATATTCTTGTTGTAAGTTGATGTCGCCCAAAGCTACAACCCAAATTGACACTAAAGGGGTCGAAGAAAAATATAGTAACCCAATAAAGTTGGGGTCGAATCCCAAAGGAATGCTAGGAATTATACCACTCATTTGTTGGAATCAATGGGTAGTGTAGAAAGTAAATGAGAGGTTTGTAGTAGTAATCTCTAACAAGTAACAAAACTCAACTTCGATTATGATCTTTCGGAAATTAAAAATAGGACTATGTTGCCACTAGCTTCTAAACTCAGTAGGTTTATCTTGCTTTATTGAACCAGCCTGATATCTTGCATGCAAAAATCTTATAAGTTATGTACCATCAATTGTCTTGTGGACTCGGTGATAGATTTCACCTTTACATTTTGAGCCTCAGCTTGTTGCATTACTAACACTTATTCTAGATCCCAGTTAACTATTACCTTTTCAGTCTCAAGTTATTAGATGATTGATAACCGTCTTATGTAGATCGTACTAATTAGCCTAGATCGATAATTAATTTTCAAATTATTGTTATGATTATCTTTTCCTAATCCTTACTCCTCTTATGAAGTAAGTAGTGATATACTAGGTAGTATCTTAACATTTGCAACCACTAAGAAATCTATTAAACTAAAGGTAACCACAACGCATGCAAGAATATCGGTTAAGAACAACTTAGAATTTCCCCTACTTTATCAATATACCAAGGTTCCCACAACCCTAGCTAAGGGATTTAGTCGCTCATGGTTGGGAAACAAACAAAGGAATTCATAATTGAAGACATTCAAACAATATCACAATAATCAATGAATAAAATTCAAAGTCATCAAATGAATTGTTAAAAGAAATCAAAAACAGAGTAATCCCAAGATCAAAATTTAATCTTGAAATCAAATATATTTTTTAAGTATAAAGAGTGTGTAAAATAACTAAAAAAATGTCAAAAGGGTATATATAGAATACAAGTAAACCCTAGGAAACAATTCTCAAATAAAAAAGGAAAATTAAGGTTGGTGACCACTTACTAGGCCACCTACAGGCCGTAGATGGAACCTACGAATAGTAGGTGGTCCCATATAGGTACCCTTTCATCCAAAATCTTCGAAACTCTTTGTACTTGACCCTTATCAACCTACTCTATCACTTACGAGATGTAGGTTCCCTCTACAACTGATAGGGTCTTCATTTCTAATCTTTTGTGACATGACCCGACTGGGGGCTTTGTCGTAATGGGCAACGCAAGTCCAACCAGGACCGTGGACCACCCCTTGCTACCCTGCCCAACCACCATTAGCATACCTTGAGTTGACTAAATACCGAACATATAACAAGATAGTGTAATAGCTCACATGAAGATTTTGGGATAGGATCACAACCGTGATTGACCCAACTGAGTCCAACCATCTCATACCAACCATCCAACAATACCAAACCAAACAAATACCGAACCAAGGACCATAAACCAGGCCAAAAACAAATACAATATATGATTAATCCAAAAATGAAATATGATGGAACAGTGAGAATTATGTTCAATGATGTCATCCCCTATTCCAAAGCAAATATTAAGGCCGACACCAATATCGATCCCGCTCATTCTAACCCATAGTATTACCATCAAGCCTCTAATCAAAAGAATAATAATATCCGATTGGGACATGCCCCCAACCATAGCCAAAACCAATTAAAAGATGTGTCTTACCAATGGTATGATGAGTGGGAGAAATTAAGGGGTGAGGATGCTAGTTCAGCTATATGGAAGGATTTCTCAAGTACGTTCTTGGACTGCTTCATTCCCCAAGAGTAGAGGAAAGCTAAAGTGAAAGAGTTTTTGAATATAAGTGAAGGGAGAATATATGTCAAGGAGTTCACATTGAAATTTCATAAGTTGTCTAGGTGTGCTCCTAAGATGGTTTTTAGCATGAGGTCTTGAATATGTAAGTTTGCTTTGGGACAATCTCATGAATTAGTGGTTGAGCATAAGACAGCCTTGCTGATCAAAGATAGGGATATTTCTAGGTTGGTCCTATATTTGCATCAAGTGAAGAAAGAGAAAAAGAAACATGAGGAAGAGAAAAAGAAATATGCTGAGATTAATTAGAGGTAGAGTAAGAGGTCTTGATCTTTTGAATAAAATAAAGGCCAGCAGTCCAGTGGTAGGTTGTCTAAGAGAAAGAATTGGGTGAGTAGTGATGCTTCTAGGGAATAAGGTTCCCAATCTCAGGCAAGTGGGGCATAATCAACACTGACCTACCCTCCTTGTAAATTTTATGGTCGACATCATTGTGGCCAGTATGTTTGGATTGGCTACTGACCAAAATACGACTAAGAATTATACTAGTCGTATGGTGGGATACGAGGTATATGATGCCAAGTAGTATGATGCCTTATGCTTAGCCTAGTTGAATCTATCTAAGGTATGGTTCAAAGTATGATTTTATGGTACCATTCATACCAATAGGTACGACTTAGACCTAGGTGGTCATATGATGGTCAGTATAGGAGATCATGGTGAAGTGTACGGTATGAGTTAGGGTACCACTTATATCCTAAGGTACGGTTTGGGTATGGGAGACGTACCTACCTGAGAGTAAATTTTCAGTTTTTGAGCTGAGGGATTTTCAGAAATTTCCCACCCCAAAACCCTAAAGTCTTGATGCTATATAACCTTTTGTAGCCTCTTATAAATCATGTTCGGTGGATCAAACATTCCAAATAATCTCTCAGACTCTCTCTTGAAGATTGGAGGCTACAGTTGTAAGAGGTGTTCATCTAAGAGGCTAAAGGGGTCAAGTTCTTTTCATGAATCATCTTGTATAAGTCATGTGACTCTTCCCCCTATTAGTTCAAAATATCATTTGTTTTAAACATATATTTTGAGTTGTAAATGGTGGTTTTGAAATCAAATGTTAAGGGTTTTAATGCAAAGTGTAAAGTATTGTTTATGCTTGCTTAAGCTTGTGTTTATACATGTTTATGGTGATGAATTGCACATGTTAGTTCTTATTGATGGTGGTTTAACAAATGGGTCATCAGTAACCCTAGATTTAATGACTTATACAATGTTTTTGTGAAAATGTCTAAGAGAAATAATTAATCTCATATTAATGGTGTTTTGAACTATGACATTTGTATAATGAGCATGAATGAACTATTACATTGTTCTAATGAATATGAATGATTGGAAAATGGTTTCCTGAAGGCTTTGTTCGCCATGTAATGAGTTAATTTGTTACTTTGGTGATATTATGGCTAAAAGGGTTAGAATTCCTAAGCATGGAATTGAATTGTGTTTTGAACTAAAGTTCGGTGTAAGAATGCTAATGATGAATGAATGGTTTGTAAAGGTCTTTATGACCATAAATTTATTTGCTTTGTGTTATGAACCAAGGCATTGGCTTATTTAAATATTGGGTTGATAAATGCTTTCATAAAGACCATGTGGTCATATATGGCATTGAATTATAGCCTTGGTGGCTGCAATTGGCTAAATAGGTTAGAGTCCTTATGTGTTGAATTAAATGGATGTTAATGCATGGACAAAGGGTTAGAGTCCCAATGTCAACTAGTAATTGTCCCAATAGCTTGTGGTTAGTGTCCACATGCTGAATAAAATGGCTTGTGGTTAATGTCCACTTGCATAATAAAATGGCTTGTGGTTAGAGTCCACTTGCTATATGTGCAATGGCTTGTGGTTAGAGTCTACTTTCTATATATGTGTGTGTGATGGCTTGTGGGTAGGGTCCATTATCTATATAATATGGATTTTTGTTAGAGTCCACTTTCCATATAAGATACGATGGCTTGAGTTTAGGGTTAACTTGCTTAATACAGATAAGAAGTTAATCATTCTAATCTACAAGGGTTGAAGGTTTGAATCCTTCACTCCATTTCTCATGGTTGAGTGTTTTCAAAAATGCATGCGAAGACTTGTTTCCTTTTTTGGGTTATAATGTATATATATATCTACATATATGTATACGAATCCAAATTTGATTTCATATGAGGGTTTGAGTTGGTTTTGAATAATGGCACTATTTTGTCCTTACCCTTGAGTTACGTGCTAGCACTCCAACTGCTAACCATCTTTGTATGTTGTGTCCCCATGCGACACAGGGGCCAAAGCTTCTTCTTCTCCTCCTGAGCAGTGACTATGTGTTCGAGTAGTTCATCTGTTTACATTGAAGTGGTGAGCTTCCCTATTTTGGAAGGCATACATTTCATAGTCTCTTTATCTCATGTTATAGACTTGGTTAGACTTGAGTTTTTGGATATTTTTTGGGGCATGTCCTGCCATATTATAGACATCGGTTTTGTAGAAGATTTGTGGATGACCGTGGACTTTGATATGTTGGATTAGTATGTTGATGTAAGTGGATTGATTAGAAATTTCTTAAGCTATGATCATTGTTTTGTTTCTACTATCTCATTATTTTGTCGGAGTTCATCCGATACTTGTGGATTGATATAATGTTTAGCTTGGGCTAATGGGGTGATATACGATCCTTGTTGGGCTTAATATGACCATTAGACAAGGCCTGGCTTTGGGTGTGCCATAGATGGTGTCCCCTTGCCCTATGTGGTCATCTCGGGGGCCTCTCTCTACTCCTCCATATAAAAATCCATACTAACACTAGCATCTACTCCTTCTCTTGTAGTAGTCTTTAGAGGAATTGGTGGGCCCTCAAACTATGCGAAAATCACTATCGAAGATGTATGAGACGTTTGTCTATGGATCAGTTTTGCTGAATCTTTGATCATACTAGTCTGAGCCACGCCCATCACCTCTACTCTATAATCAACACTACAAAACTCTGGTACACCAACCTCATCACGTAGCAACTAAAATAGGGTAGAAAAGAGCAATGTGATCATCTCCCTAATTTGCCACTCATGCATCTCATATCTGATTATGGCCACAAAGTCAATATCATAACTAGCCTCCACAATCGCAATTAGTTTTAACCCATCCCATGCAATTAAGTTTTCCGCTATAGTCGGACATAATTTATAACACACTAATAGCCACAAAAATTTTGTAGCGAAATTCAGCATTGCTTTCTAAATCACACCTTGCCCCTCGACCCAAAGGGGCATCAATACCAAGAGGTGAAATATAACTGGCGATCTGTCTTACCAAACCTACGCTTTCATTCATGTGTTCAGCCTCTCGCATAGCGTATTTGTCATACACCAATCTCAAATTGTGATCACACTCTACTATAGACATAGGAGCTACAAAATTTGGGCCAACAAGAACTTAGCGGATGGCCACCGCTGAAATACCAACCCCGACCTCTCTAACAAGTACCTACTCTTACTAGGGCTGCTCTATATTCCTACTACATCAAGGCATGCTAAAAGATACTATGGCACGGTAGGAAGCATAAGACTTCTGCAACAATGCCTGGCTTTGTGAACCCAGCAGTCTGGGCATCAACCCCAGCTGATACGTATCAATTGCAATAATGGTGCTCGATCTAACCCAGACAACTCGATCTATCTCTTATCATAAAAAAACCTCTTAGTTCATCCTATCTTGATTGCAAAGATATCTCTCCTATAAATTAGTTGTAACCTCTCTAAACACCATATCCGTTTAACCTTATCAATAGGCTCTACTAAGGTATGTGTAGGGTTAAAAGTCTAGGTTGTATCAGCTGGAGGCTCCTAGTGAGACGTTTGTGTTGTATCCTCTTTAGACTAGAGTACTGCAGCAGATGGCTCGAGAGCTGATTCTATAGACTTATCCTGGACCCCTCCTCAGACTGGTAGTCCTGTGAAGCTCTCGATAGACGTTACACAAACTCTACCTCTGCCTTATCATCATATTCTCCCTCCTCAGATTGGGGAGAGTTTAAAGGTGACATCCTAGATGAGCTCATACTCAAACTAGGTACTGGTGTACTGATCTTTAGATGAGCTCCAGGTTGAGAAGAAGTAGGTTGTCTACCCTAAGATGAAATTTCTGCAAGTAGTACCCCCAAGGTAGCTTTGATATAGTCTTAGCCGTAATATGTTTCTAGGCTCTTCTTTTTAGCGGCATAAATCTAGTTGGT
The DNA here is from genome assembly GCF_002878395.1 of Capsicum annuum. Taxonomy (NCBI): domain Eukaryota; kingdom Viridiplantae; phylum Streptophyta; class Magnoliopsida; order Solanales; family Solanaceae; genus Capsicum; species Capsicum annuum. The sequence goes on along the minus strand of NC_061119.1, from coordinate 126,965,558 downwards.
ATTGATCTATTCGGGGAAACTGGCTAGTCCTCTACCGAGCCACTACTCCTAGAGGGGCTATCCCTTTACCTCAAAAGTGCAGCCTTCTTCTTTAAATCCTTTGGTGCCATGTGTACCTAAAAAACATATGTTAGGGTCAAAATAAGAGTGAACGACTGTAAAACTTTGTGGAAAAATTCCAAATTTGAAAACTTCACATTTTCCCTCGACTTTATATCCCTATAACTTATCTCAGCTCAAACATGTCAAAAATTTTCACATAAAAGTAGAGTTAATTTTTCCATACAAATGAGGCATAAAAGATTCTTGGAATTCCTTGACCTTTTTAACTTCTAATTCTTCTTATGGCATGATCATCAAGTTTATTTCAAGAATAATGCACCACTTTAAGAATTTTAGGCTAATTCAAGGCTCCTACAAACAAGCTTGTTGATTGATACATAATTTTCATGCAATTAAAACATCGACTTACTTATTTTGAATTTAGCACAAGATTATACTATTAGGAGCCATGAATGTTACCTTTTGTTATACAAAATAAAAGTGAAGAATGAAAAAGATGAAAAACCCTAGCCTTGATAAGTAATATGTACAATTTAGGCAAGTTGATACTGAGCAAACTTAGTGTTCTTACCTTACGTGGATTTTGGAAAAATTTAGTGGGTATGAATTTTAGAGGAAGAAGAAATTGAGGTTAAATGGGGTTAAAGGGGCGGTTTAGGATCTTAAAAATTCCTAGAGGGTTAGTTAACGTCGGCACATATATTTTTAAACAAATCTGGGCGCAAAAATTGGCCACTTATGGAACCACCCAGGGACTGTAAATGGTACCTACGGGACATTGGTGCTAGTCCGAATGTGGGACCAATTTTTCAACCTTTTTTCCCGCTCTCTGGACATTGTATTCTAACATATATTGTAGTAATAAGTAGTATGTACTACATCATAAGTATATTTGGAAGTTCAACCCCTGAAAACCCCCTAGAATCCTCAAAAATTCCTTTTAACATTCATAGCACAGGTTACCTCGCCCGAGTGGGACTTATGACCTTCATGAGTTGGTCAAAAATTCCCCTAACCTAGATTATTCTTAATGAAGAAATGTATTTCCATGTTCCAGGTTGTTTCTTATGCCACTGTACCTACAAAAAACAATTGTGAACACTAAAATAGTGTGTTACCTCCCACCCAGCACTTGATTTAACATTGCGTCACAATGTGGCTAAGTTGGTTACTCAGACTACACAAATAAGCCCATGGGTTTCCTCCCATGCAACACTTAATTTAACATCAAGGCATGACATGGGTACCTTGATTATTCATAGTTCATCAAGGTACCCAAAGGAGTAACCTCTAGTATTATCAACACAATGGATAACTTAAACTACCCTCATGTCAGTCGGCTAATTCATAGTTCTTCAAACATTGAACGTGACTTCATCATTATTAATTTTTAAATTGACCTCTCCCTTTTCCATATCAACCATTGTTTTACCCGTGGACATGAATGATCTTTCCAATATGATGGGAATCTCAAAGTCAACCACACAATACAAAATGACAAAGTCAGCCAAAATAATAAAGTTATCAATTTTCACAAACACATCAAAGGATATGCCCATGAGTTTCATCACTATGCGGTTTGCCATCAAGAACAACATAGTAGTTGGTTCTGGAGGGCTCAATCCCAATTAATTAAATACAGCCATCGATATCAAATTATTGCTAGCTCCTAAGTTACACAACGCTCTGGAAAAGATGGATGTCCCTATGGTACATGGGATCGTGAATTCTCCAGGATCACCTATATTATTGGACAGAGACTTAAAAGTGTCTTCATTACAATGGTCCAATCCATAAACATCCTCAAAACTAGCCGCTCTCTTCTTTATCACCAATTCTTCGATAAACCTGGCATACCCTGATATCTGCTCCAATGCCTCAAAGAGAGGGATGTTTAAGTTTAATTCTTTCATATTAAACATCCATTCCTCCTTCTTCTATTTTAGTCTTCGAAAAAAAGGTGGGGACGGTTATAGAATTTGCTTCAGTACAAGATCATCGACCTTGACCTTACCCTTATCCTCACAAACACTAACTTTAACATCTATTGCCTTGTCTAAAACTACTGCAGGGGTCTCATTAACCACAATAGTATTATTCTTCGCATATCCACCGTAGACAATGGGGGATCAACAGTAGACTTACCACTAAGAGCGGTGATTTGAGATAATGACCATTATTGTTTGGATTCTAGATTGTATTGCTTGTAAAGGTGCCCGACTGCCTCTGATTCAAAGTAGCTGACATCTGCCCAAACCGCTGCACTATATTCTTGATTTCTGTTGCATAGGACTCAAACTTCTAAGTCAAACCTAAGATATTAGCCTAAATCTCCTTAAGTCTTGTTTCCTAATTTTATTGACACTTTACCAGTTTAGTCAACATCACCACCATTCTGGATATGGTATCACGACTTCCAGGAGCAATATACCTATCACCCTTCTCCTTATAGTCATTATTTTTTCTCCAATCACCATCACGTTTCCTACTGTGATCTCTATATCTATGCCCATAATAGTTCCAACCTTGGTTTCCATTCCCTTTATCTTGGATATCTACTAATTTACTATCAAGATATTCAGCATCCTTTTCCAAATTAGACTCATATGCTCTAGAGGTTATACCCTGTTAACCTACCACGTTTACCTTCTTAGAATTCACTATTGCAATCTGCTTCATCAGCAGCCCAATATCATTTCTAAGATGCAAAATTGTTTGCACTATAGAATGATCACTCATTCTATGGTTTCCCAAAGCCCTAATGGCATGAGTGTCAGCACCTCTCTTTGCCTTACAAGTATTCCACCCTCGGTTGGTAAGAGTAATCTGGTCTATAATATCATATGCCACTTCCCAGCATAATATATGAAAGTTCCTTCAGTGATGTATCTGCCATGGCTCTGGAACTCTATGTTTAGGGCTCTATAAAATATCTATAACATGTTCTTCCCTAAAATACGATGATTAGATACCATGCTTAACTTCTTCTTAAGCTAAAATCAAGCCTCATACATCAACTTAGAATGTAGCTACCTAATGTTATATATATCATATTTTAACTTAAACATTTTGGACGGAGGGAAGAAATGGTATAAGAAAGGCCTGCGTAACTCACGCCAAGTGGTAATCAATCCTCTGGGAAGTTACCCCAACCACAAAGAAGCTTCTTTAGTCAATAAGAAGGGGAAAAACCTAAGCCTTAGTCACTCCTGATCTATCCTACGTAAAGTATAAGATCCTAGTTCAATTAACAAGATTCATATTTGCTTCAAACATACCTTGTAGATTTATAAGCTAGATTATGACACTGGCAATGTCAAACTTAAATGATAGCTCCTATTTTTATTGGTTGAACGTATCCCAGATCATCTTTATCATAGTATGGATGTAAGTGCTAGTTTACTGGGATCACTTGAGCTCGGCCACCTCAAACTCTATCTTTATTACCATCGAGTGATTCTCGATGATCAACCATCAGTCTCAGCCAAGCTAACTCTACCTCTCGAGCTACACACTGAACATCAGCATCCTTTCTCTTGCTAAGATCTATATTTGCTATAATTTCTCCATTTTTTGATCAACAATGTCCAAAATCCTATTGAAGAAGTTGGAGGCACATCATTAGTATCATCCCAAACCCCTTCAAAATCGCTAGAATGTACTTGTTCGATCATCGTATGATTAGGATGTAAAATTCTCTCTGGGTTAGGATTCAGTAGGAGTAAGGGATTGTCTTGAATCTTTGTGCTTGATATACATCGACATACACCCAACTAAAAACACAGAAAATATAAACCCAAAAAATTCAGAAACTTCCATCAATGACTCAACACTATGTTTCCCTGCAACGGTGTAAAAATATTTATGTCACCCAAAGCTACGCCTCAAATTGAGAATAAAGTGATAAAAGAAAAAATAGAAACTAAACAAGGTTGGGTTGGTCCCAGGGGAATAGGTGGAATTCTTTCTCTCATTTTCTAGAAATAACGGGTAGTGTAAAAAGTAAGTAGAGGGTTTGTAGTAGCACTCTCTAAGAAGTAACAGAACACAACTTCAGTTGTCGTTCTTTGTTAAACCAACCCGATATCTTGCATGTAGAATCTGATAAGTTGTGTACCATCAATTATCTTTTGGACTCATTGAAAAATTTCACTGTTTACCTTTGGAGTCTCAGGTTGTTTTGTTACTAACCCTTATTCTGGATTCCAGATAACTATAACCTTTTGAGTCTCAAGTTATTAGATGATATATATCTATTTTAACTAGATAATATGATTAGGCTAGATCGATAATTAATCTTCATATTACTATTTTTATTATATTTTCCAAATTCATACTACTCTTATGAAATAAGAAGTGACATACTAGGTAGGATCTTAATTTTTGCAACCTCTAAGAAAATAATTAAACTGAGTGTAACCATAATACATGCAAGGATATAATTTCAAAACAACTTAGCACTCCCTCTACTTTCTCAATCTACCAAGGTTCCCACAATCCTAGCTAAGGTATTTAGACATTCCGAGTTTTGAAATGACCAAAGGAATTCATAATTAAAGATATTCAAACAATATCACAATAATCAAAAAATAAAACCCAAAGAGTTTAACTGAATTATCAACCAGAATCAAGAACAAAGTAACTCCAAGATCAAAATCGAAGATTAGAATCAAATATATGTTTTAAGTATATAGAGTTAATATATTAAATAAAAATGTTAAAATGGTATATATAGAATACAAAGAAACCATAGGACACCATTCCTAATCAAAAGAGAATAATTGAGGTAGATGGACACTTATTGGGCCACTACGGGCCATAAGTGATACCTATGGACCGTTGGTGGTCCCACATAGGTGCCCCTTCCTCCAAAATCTTCTAAAATCTTTGGACTTGACTTTTCTACAACCTAATCTACTACCTATAGACCATAGGTGGCACCTATGGGCGATAGGTGCCCTTCATAACTGATTGGGTTCTCTTTTTGAACTTCTAAGTCTCTGTATCTCAAATTTTTGATACCTAATTTTGCACCTACGGACCATAGGTAGCACATACGGGCCATAGGTGCCCACTTTAGTGGCTTAAAAATTCAACTTCAATACTTTTTTTCTAGAATAGTCCCAAAACTTTATTTCCTAAAAAACATAACTTAAAACCCATCATATCTAACAAAACAACCTAAGTAACTTGCATTTTTTCACCATTTTAAGCGTCGAAAGTTCTATGAATCCATATCACATCATAAGTTCATCCTTTTCATCTCTATTCAGAATTTTTATTGTGTGCTAGCAGTTATGAGTAGCTAAACACCACACCTAGGACTATAGGAACCTGTATGAATTAACTGCATATCATAAGTTCATCCTTGTGATCTCTTTTCTGAATTCTTATTGTGTGCTGGCAATTATGAGTAGTTAAACACCACACGTATGACCGTGGGAACCATGATGAATTAACTAAGTAGGATTCATGCTTGGAAATTCTAGACATGTGTCCATGCATGTATTGTTATTTTCTTCATTGTGACTACTTTTCAACGGTTGCAAATGTCATGAACACACCAAAATTCTAAATTTCTCGATAGGAAAGTGGATATTAGGAAAACAAAATAACAATAGAGACTTGAATCTATGAACCTTCATCTAATAACTTGAGCCTTAGTAGGGAGAGTTAATCTAAGATAAATAAATAAACATTAGAAGTAAAACACTCGAAGACAAAGAGGGGAAAGGTGATATTCATCTAATTATGGTCTAGGGACATTTACATATTTTGTTAGATTTTGCATCAATTGAATCATAATAGATAACTAGTACAAACAGACTATGAGGTTATGAAGTCATGGGAACATAGTCCTAGTACCGCACATCCATTGATTACAAAGTCCAAAGAAATAAACAACTATTTCTATTGAGTTCTTCATTCACAAAACCTCCTTTTCTTACTACGGGTTGAGGTTATTACCATGTTCAATTCCAAATACATTTATTTGGGGTAATCTATGATCCCATTCCTATTTATCATGCCCATGCACCAATGAATTGAAAAATTATCAATTCAAAATATAAATGATTTACCAAAATAATTCCATCAATAACATTCAAAGGCCTTCATCGAATTTCAAATATCAACATTTAAAACCATATGAATATTAACATTGCATGCCATTAATAAAACACATGTCTGTAGAAAAGAGATACCTACCTGAAAGCATTGAGAATTATGGACGAAAATCACCAATTGGAGCTATAAAACCAAAATCCTTTAAAACCCTAGCTTTTTCATGACTTGGGGACTTAAGAGAGTTTTAGAGTATTTTAAGATTAAGAAAATGGGGAATCATAAGGTCCTTTAGGGTATTTTAGGTTGTGGGTTACAATAGGGAAAATGGAGAAATAACGAAAGTGCCCTTTAATATAACATAGGAAAAATTATAGTCAGATGTTACACGTCTTGTCAGAATTCATAACCACTGGGTAAAGTCATTTTGTGGACTCGTAGCTTAGGCGGTTACTCAGGGCATCCTTATTGGTATATTCATGAGTCACACCATACGATTCGTGACCAGACCCTAAGAGTTGTGTAGTCTTAGTCATTACTAAAGAGAAAATTTAGGTAATCTCAGTGGTTTGGTCACGATTCCGCCCCTACAATTCAAGACCTCACCTCATGACTCATAAGGTCCAATTCCATACATCAGTAGAAACTATAAAAAAACTACTTGCCAAACAATAATTTGAGCAATACTACTCTAGAACAGTCTTCACAACTTACCACCTAAGTGTCCCTTGAAAATAATCTCAAAACTCTAAAATATTTTAGAGGCAAAAATCAGGGGTCATAGGTGAGCTTCCAAAAGTTTATGGATTTGACTACATCAGCTTTTATCTTGAGTTTTCTCAAGGAGAGCTTGGGTTTTTCCATCTTTTGCGATGCTTTTAAGGTTGAGTTAGGTGTTATGTTGATGTAGTAGGGTAAGGTGATTGCTTATGGTTCTTACTTTTCTTGGATCATAAAAAAAAATTACCCTACCTACATTTGGAGTTATGCACGGTTTTTTTTTGGCTTGAAGTTATGAAGGCACTAATTATATGGAGTTCATTGTGAGATTTTCTTTGATCATCGTAGCTTTTGGTATTTCTTCACCCTTTGAGATATTTAAATGATGTAGTGCCATTATATTTTTTCGTTAAGGATTATGATTTTACAATGCTTTATCATTCCGGCAGGGCTAATGTTATTACAAATACCTTGATCAAAATGTCAACTAGCATGTGAAGCTTCACACATCTTCTGATCCAGTAGAAGCCTTTGTCCTTAGATGTTTAATCTTTCACTAACCATAAGGTTAGGCTTTATATTTTAATGTCTGGGTGTGTTTTTTCATTCATGGAGGCTTTGTATTATTTTATGGAGTAGATTCAAGCTCATAATTTTGATGATGTGAGATTGACATTGATTCAAGATAAGGTGTTAAGTGGTGAGTCTAAGAAACCCTCACTCAATTCAGATAGTGTTTCGATGATTAGAGGTCAAGGATTGCATTTCAAGAGTGAGTGATTGTATTAGATGGATTGTAGAGGATGCTCATTATTCCATGTATTCCAACCATCTAAGAGTCACTAAGATTATCATGGTTTTATGCAGTAATCTTGGTAGAGTGGTGTTAAGAGAGATGCTAATGATTTTGTAGCTTATTGCCAATGTTGCCACTAAGTGAAGGCCAAAAATTGGAGGCCTGGTAGATAGCAACAGGGGGTACCTACTCATGTGTGGAAGTGAGAATGGATTACTATGGACTTCATGATTCGGTTGTCTTGTACATTGTATGGTTCTGATAGTGTTTAGGTGTTCATGGATCAATAAACAAAATTTACCTATTTTATTTTTGTTTTGGTCTATTTCTGTATTGAGTGGTTGTCCCATATCTATATTCTGAGATTGTGAGTTGTGTGACATGACTCGTCCTAGGGCCTTGTCATAGTGGATGTCTCAACTCTGACTTGTAACAAACACCTCCCACATTATCGAACCCCAACCTGCAACCCCTTGCCTTGAGTTGGATTAATTTTGATCATGTAACAAGATAGTCTAATAGCTCACATAAAGACTCTGGGATAAGATCACAACCGTGATTGACCCAATCGAGTCCAACCGTCCCATCCAACTAATACAACCATACCAAACCATACCAAAACAAGGGCTATAAACTAGGCCATAAGAAAGGATGTTCCAAAACATAATATAATTAATTCCAAAATTAAATATGATGAATTAGTGATAAATTATGTCTGATGATGCAAGCCTCAGTACCAATACCAAGCTAAGTCTGACATCTATACCGATCCCACCTATTCCAACCGATTAAAGTACCACAAAGGCTCTAACCAGAAGAGTAATGAAATCCAATTGGGACATGCCCCCATCCATAGCCAAAACCGATATCCAAAGTAAAATCAAAGTGTCTATAAATATCCATAACATGAAATGGAGCCTTTCGAAAGGATGGAAGCTCACTACTTTAATCCAAATGTTGATCCTCAAGTTAATCATTATGTAGGACGAGTAGAACGACCTGTTCCTTCATTGCATGGGTATACATACCTCAAGAGACGTTGTTAGTGTGAGACCACTAGCATGATCTCACGGTAAGGAAAAAAATTCCATTTATTAAATCAAGTAAAACCATCCATATGCACACAACCATATATATATATATATATAACCATTTTGGGAAAACGAATCAATTTTAGCATGCCTTTAAAACCATTACCTGGGCTGTGTAGCTTTGTTGTCCTAAACCACTTACGAGCTATATGGGTTCAGACCCTGCTGAAAGGGCCCAGTACGTGCAGTTGCACAATTAGGGAAGAAAATCTTAGGGTGACAAGTACATCCCCTCAATATAATGGGACATCATGCACACAGTCACCAAGACCAACCTCATATTCGCAAATATAAGTTTCCAGTTTCAGTCACTACAGGACCTCTACCTTTGAAGACTTTGCTATACATCACTCCATTATTGCCCAATTAAAACCAATTTACAAATTACCAAACCATTATCCATTTATTAATCAATGCCTTTAATATTGGAATTGTCATATCAATCCTTACTTGCAAGTATTATCCATAGCAAACTGTATAGATGTTTAAAGGGACTTTCAAGTGCCCTTCCATTTAACATGTTAAACCACTTGGGGGATTCCATATACCCCTTAAGTTTAACCTTTATCCATTTACCACTCCAATCTATTTAGACCATGCATAAGACAAGCAAGAGTTCCATTATAAGTAATCAACGCAATGAAAATATCTTTATAAGCATTTTGTAAACAAATTGGCAGCATAATTTGAGAAAAACTTATTACAATTACCACTAAACCATTCCCATGCAATTCAATAATAAAAAACCACCATTAATTCATGTAAATGCATAATTAAAACCATGGGAAACCATAACCAACCATTTAATATCAAACCCCCCAAATCATATATTAAAACCAAAACCATACAACAATGAAATCATGAAAACATTCATAAAAACCATGCCATCAGATAAAATTAACAATGAAAGAAGAGAAAATGCCTTAAACCAAGATGATGATAGAAAGAAATAACCAAGACAATTCCCAAATTGATCCTTTAGTTGAAACCCTAGCTTCTCTTGACCAAAAGCTCTTGATAGAATTATGGAGTGATTTAGAAGAGCTTCTAAGTGTTAATGAATTGAATAATAGGGTCAATAACCTCCTAGGTAGGTTAGAAGTCTTGGGACCTTATTTGGATAAGTTGGGAAATATCCAGAATACCCTTACTAAAGTTGCACCTAAATTCTATCACAGGGGTACGACTGGCTAACACGAGTCGTACCCTCTAATATGATTGGTATCCTCCACTCATTTCCTGGCCTCAACCCTCAGATACAACTCTATCCAGCATATGACTTATCTAACCAAGTTGTATTGACAACATACATTCCTTACCATTCATCTATACCCCTGATAAATTTAAGCTCAAGGAAGAGACTATCCACCATACGAGTCTGTGGTATGACTCATACCTTGTACTACGACTCACAGTAAGCCACTCGAACTCAGATCTAACCCAAGTAACCAAGTCTATGATTAAGTTAAGGAATCAAGTGATCTGTAACCACCAATACAACTCGTAACCCTAAGTCGTACCCATTCTAGTAAGCAAAATCCATCCTACCAACAATTACTTATCAGTCTATGAATGTACCTTACCATACATCTCGTACCCTTGAGTTGTATTGGTTCTAGAGACCAAAATTCTAGCAAAAATTCTAAGGGTAAAAATCCAGGGTGTCATAGTCTCTCGCACTAGGAACATTCATCCCTGAATGACAGACAAGGTTTGGGTAACCACATGCACGAGTCATTTGTATTGTCAAATATATTTATTACCAATCTTTTAAAAATTTTAAAAACAAAGAGGCAAAGATATTAATCTTTCCTTTAAAAACATAGAAAATAAAGATGTTATGAAGACACATACCTTCCGCATGAATCCCAGGAGTAGAAAACAAATGAGGATATTTGGATGTCATGTCCTTCTCCACTTCCCATGTAGATTCTTCAACCTTATAGTTCCAACAAAGAACCTTAACTGATGCCTCATCCTTGATCCACAACCGATGAACTGTCTATCAAAGGTATCAATCGGGACCTTTTCATAAGTCAAGTAATCCGTGAGATCCAATCATTCAAAAAGAACAACCAAATAATATCACCAATTTAGTTCCTCATTATGGAAACATAAAAGACCGGATGAACCATGCTCAAGATAAAAGACAACTCTAGCTCATAAGAAACATTACTAACTCCCCACCAAACATCATAAGGGCCAACATATAGAGGATTGAGCTTCCCCTTTTTGCCAAATCACATTACTCCCTTCACAGGATATACCTTGAGGAGAATTTTATCCCCAAGCTCTAATTCCAAGTCTTAATGCCTAATATCCGCTTAGGACTTTTAGGTAACATTATGCAGTCTTAAGGCTATCCCAAATCACCTTTACCTTTTCCATAGCCTGGTAAACAAAATTCAGACCAAACATGTCCACCTCACAAAGCTTAAACCAACTAGTAAGTGATTTACACCTCCAACAATACAATGTCTCAAAAGGGGCCATACCAATACGAGAATGATAGCTATTGTTGTAAGGAAACTCCGCCAAAGGTAGATGCTCAACCTAATTGCAACCATAATAAATCACATAGGCTCGAAGCATATCCTCTAATGTCTAAATAGTTCTCTCCGTTTTCCTATCCCTCTTAAGATGAAAAGTAGTACTCAAACTCACCTTGGTCCCAACCCTCTTTAAAAAGACTGCCAAAAGTGAGATGTAAGCTATGTGTCATGATAAGAAATAATCAAAACATGAAGCTCATGTAGCTTCATAATATCCTGAAGATATCAATTAGCATAATCCTCCATCGAGAAGGTAGTCCACACTGGCAAAAAGTGCACAGACTTAGTCATCCTATTATTGATGACCTAATAGAATCATATTAATTTTAGACCATGGAAGACCAGTAATACAGTCCATATTGATCACTTCCCACATCCATTTGGGCAAATCAATTTCATGATACAACCCTTCTACCCTTACGTTCTTAACCTTAACAAGTGGACACACTATGCACTTAGCTACGAAATCAGACACATCCCTCTTCATGCCATTCCACTAATAGATCTCCTTAAGATCATGGTACATCTTGAGGAGGACTATAATCCTCCGGGGAAACTCACAAACGATTAGGGATAGTACCATGAGATCAAAGATGAACCCTAAAAGTAGGATGTACCCCTTCATCATTACCCTTAAATGGGATAACAGAGTTTTCTTGTGTTCTAGATTTACGAGGAACGATTTGAAAGATGAACAAACAAGGATTAGATATGATTCTAGGATTGAGACTCATAGCTTCAAAATAGAATACCTAGAAAATGAAGCATGCCTAAATTCCTTGTAGCCTCTCCCTTATAAGTGTGGCATTCTACACCTCTAAAAGAGACAATACTCGGCATGGTTTTATGGACTCTGAATTGACCATGAACCTAGGCTCTAATAACAACTTGACACAACCCTTCCTGATGCCTTGTTATATTGGGCATCTGAATTCTGACCAAAAACGAAAACCACCCATATACCCCAACCCCAACCAATAGTCGCCTGCTCTGAGTTGGCTAAATTTTGAGCATGTAATAAGATAGTGTAACAGCTCCCATAAGGACTTTCGGATAAGATCACAACCATGATCGACCCAACCAAGTCCAACCATCCCATACAAATAATCCAACCATAGCAAACCATACCCAAACAAGAACCATAAACCAGACTATAAGCAAGGATGTTACAAAACATAATATAATTAATCCTAAAATGAAATATAATGGAACTATGAGAAATTATGTCTAATAATGCTAGCCTCAACACCAATACCAATGCTAAGGCTAACACCTATACAGATACTGCCCATTCCAACCAATAAAAGCACCACAAAACCTTAACCAAAAGGGTAATGAAATCTGATTGGGACATGCCCCCAACCATAGCCAAAACCAATATCATAAATAAAATTAAAGTTTCTAGAAGTATCTTTAACATAAAATGAAGATTTTTGAAAGGATGGAAGATCACCACTTTAGTCCAAATATTGATCCCCAAGTCAATCACTATGTAAGAGGAGTAGAGTGGCTAGCTCTTTCATAGCATGGGTATACAGCCTCCATAGATGGTGTTAACAAATGACCGCTAGCATGATCTCATGGTACGGATAAAATAATGCCTTTTACAAAACCAAGTACAACCATTCATATGAACACAACCATACATACATATATATATAACCATGTCTGGAAATGGCACCGGGTTTAGTATGCCTTTAAAACCTTTTAGCTGCCCCTCCTAAAAGGGCCCTAATATATGTATTTGTACGACCAGGGATGAAAACCATGGGATGACTAGCACATCTACCAAATATAGTGTGACATTATGCACTTGGTCACCAATACCAACCTCATATTGATCAATATGAGTTTCCTATTTTGATCCAATGGGGACCTCTACCTTCTATGGCTTTGCTACATATCCTGCCATTATGCCCAATTAAAACTAATTTCCAAATAACCAAATCATTTTCTATTTATTAAACAAGGAAATTAATATTGGTATCACTATGCCAAAACTTACTTGCAAGTATTATCCATAACAAACTATATAGAGGTTTATGAGGACTTCACGTTCCCTTCCATTTACTATGTTAAACTACTTGAGGGATTCCATATGCCCCTCAAGCATAACCATGATCTATTTACCATTAAAAGCCATTTACATCATGCATAATTCCTTTACCATGTTTTAAAACAATCAAGAGTTCCATTAAAAGTAGCTAATGCGATGAACATATCTTTATAAGCATGTTCTCAAAACATTGGTGGCATAATATAACCAAAAATAATTCCAATTACCATTACAACATTCCCATGTAATCCAATTATCCAAAACTAGAATTAAAGAAAATAAAAGCATAATTTAAACCATAGGAAACCATATCAGCCCATTTAATACCAAAGCCCCCCAATAATATTTGAAAACCAAAATCATAAGTAAATGAAATCATAAAATAGTTCATAAAAAACATGGCTATAGATAAAATTAACCATGGTGGAAGAGAACATGACTTAAACAAAGATGATTAAATAAAGAAATCACCAAGACAAGCCCCAAGTTGATCCTTCAGTTGAAACCCTAGCTTTCCTTGCACAAAACCTCTTGAGAGAATTATGGAGTGTTATAGAAAAGTTTATAAGAGTTTATGAATGGAATAATAGGGTAAATAACCTCCCAAGTAGATTAGAAGACATGGGACCTTATTAGGATAACTGGGGAAATATCCAGAATACCCCAACATAAGTTGCACCAAAATCCCATCACAGGGGTACGCTAACCCGCACGAGTCATACCCTCCAATATGATTGGTATCTTCCACTCGTATTTTGGCCACAACCTTTGGGTCCAGAGACCATAATTTCAAGAAATTCTCAAAGGGTCAAAACCCAGGGTGTTATAGTCTCCCCTACTAGTAATATTCATCCCCAAATTATGGACAAGGTTGAGGTAACCACATGCACGAGTCATTTGCATTATCAAATATATAAATTACCAATCATTATCAAAGTTTGAAAACAAAGAGAAAAATATATTAATATTTTCCTTAGCAATCTCAAAAAATAAAGATGTGTTGAAGACACATACCTTCCGCACGAATCCTAGGAGCAAAAAAATGCGAATATTTAGACTTCATTTCCTCCTTCGCTTCCTATGTAGCTTATTCAACCATATGGTTCCACCAATGAACCTTAACGATGCCATATCCTTGCTCAGCAACTAGGAAAACTACCAATCCAAGATGTCAATCGGGACCTCTTCATAAGACAAGGAAACTGTGTAACCCTATCATACCAAATGAAAAACTAAAGAAGGATCACCAATTCACATTCTCACCATGGAAACATGAAACACTGGATGAATAATGCTAAAGCTAGAATGCAACTCTAGCTCCTAAGAATCATTACCAACTCTCTATAAAATCTCATAAGGACCCACATATTAAGGACTGAGCTTCATCGTCTTATAAACCGCATTACTCTCTTAATGGGAGATACCTTGAGGAAAGGCATATCCCTAATCTCAAATTCCAAGTGTTTATGCCTAACATTTGCTTAGGACTTTTTGGAAACTTTGTCCAGTCTTAAGCCTATCCCGAATCACCATCACCTTATCCATATCCTGGTAAACAAAATCGGGACCAAACATGTCTACTTCACCATGCTCAAACAAACAAATAAGAGATTTACACCTTCTACCATACAATGCCTCAAAAGGGGCCATACCAATACTTAAATGATAGCTATTGTAGTAAGCATACTCCACCAAAGGTAGATGCTCAACCCAATTTCCACCATAATAAATAACATAGGATCGATATATATCCTTCAATGTCTAAATATAGAAAAGAGTACTTAGACTCACCATGGTCGCTAAACCTCTTTGAAAAGACCACAAAAATGAGATATAAAATGTGTACCATGATAAAAAATAATTGAAAAAGGTACCCCATGTAGGTTCACAATCTCCTGAAAATACAACTTAGCATAATCCTCTGTTGAGAAAGTAGTCCACACTAGCAAAAAGTTCAAATACTTAGTTATCCTATTCATGATGACCTAAATCAAATCATAACCTTAACCTATTAACACACCATGCACGTGGCCACGAAATTAGCCATATTCTAATTTATGTCATTCTACCAATGGATCTTCCTAAGACCATGATATATTATAGTTAAGCTGGGATGAACAATATAGTGTGACTCATGGACCTCATTCAAAATCCTTTGTTGCAACCCATCGACATCAGGAACACACAACCTCCTTTGGTACCATAGAGTACAATCATCACTAATCTAAAATACCACTACTTTTATCCCTACAATATCACTCTTGATTTTTATAAAGATAGGATCTACCACTTACTTCTTCTTAATCTGCGAACCAAGAGATGATGGAACCACTTTTTACACTATCACACCATAATACTTAGAGTCTAAGAGATGAACTTTAAGATTAGCCTAGTGGAGAATATCTTTTTCCAATTCCCACTTTCTTTCTATCATATAATCCGAACTCCCTATTAAAAACCTGAGCTTCAGGAACCACATCAAGATCTAAACTTCCTAGACTAAGCTCTTTCTGGGTGAACACATATTGTAGACTCTTATGATTAGAAATCTATGTGAACACCATACAAATAATGCAGCGATATTTAGAATAAAGAAGGTGATTAATTCGAGCAGTGTCTTTTCCTTCAAATGTGCTAATTCAAACTGTAAGTAGTGGTTGAGAGCGAAGTACACAAGTTCTGATAGATTCATCATTCCTAAAAATAAAAAGCATCACATATGTGGTTTGGAACTCATCTCGAGCCAAAATCCTCATGCCACGGCAAAGGTCCTCGATGAATATTTCAGG
The DNA here is from genome assembly GCF_002878395.1 of Capsicum annuum. Lineage (NCBI taxonomy): Eukaryota > Viridiplantae > Streptophyta > Magnoliopsida > Solanales > Solanaceae > Capsicum > Capsicum annuum. Next base: position 126,949,428 of record NC_061119.1, on the reverse strand, counting down.
AGTAGTTTCCCCGATGGCAAAGGCCCTACAATAAGGGTTATAGCCAATCAACTCCTTATGAATTAGGTGTCCTAGTCAGTTATTGGAAGATATCTATTACCATGGGGATTGCCAAGGACTTAGTTAGGGGCGCACTCGAGCATAGGTATGCATTCCTAGATGCCTACATTTACATGATTAAGTCCACGAATCCCAAAAGTAAGACAACATTGCATCTTGATGAAAATGGAAGGTTCATGTACTTTCTTGTATCCCATGGTTCTTGGATTCAAGGTTTTCAATATTTCAAAAAAGGCATAGCCGTGGATGGTACCTTCTTGAGGAGCAAGTATAATGGAGTTCAGCTAGCAGCGGTGGTGCAGGATGCGGAGAATCACATTTTTCCTGTCACTTTTTGTGTAGCGGACAAGGAATATGATACCTCTTATGGATTTTTTTAACAACTGCAAAGTTGCATCGAATATATCGAAGAGTTATATTTTGTATCATATAGGCGTCCAAGTATTCCAAAGACAGGTTCATGTTTCTTTACTTCAGCTTACTTTGGTTGTTGCATCAGGCATTTGGAGAAAATATTCGAACCAACTGTCACAATGAAAGGGCATTACTTCATAGGAGATTTTGGTAGGTTAAATTATGATTTTTAGTTGAATTTTTCATCTAGGTAACTGCTATTGTGCTGTTTTTCCAAGAATGCATAGAACCTGACCATGAATCCAACATAAGAGCCATCTATTTAAACAAATAAATCATCTGTTGTGACACAATAAAAGATTGATATGTTGGATTTATTTTTATCATTCTGTATGCCGTAATATCAATCAAACAGATGGATCATATATAGCAACATATGATTTATCTGTTTAAACATATTAGTTATCTGATACAACATGGTAAATATCTGTTGCAACATATTATAAACTTGTTACAATAGAACCTAAACTTATTTCCAACAGACGTGTTGTCTATTACAACAGGGTAAGTATTTTTTGTAATAGATTATTAACTTGTTGCAACAGAACCCAAACTCGATTCCAACAGACAGTAAATATCTGTTGCAATATATTAGTAATCTGTTACAATAGAACGTAACCTTAATTTCAATAGATCATCATCTATTGTAACTGGTAAGTTATCTGTCACAATAGGTTAATTATCTATTACAACATATCAATCATCTATTGGAATCAGTTTCAAAGGTGCCTCAGTATTGTAACATCAATCCCAATAGATATATAGTCTATTGCAACATATATGATTCACCTGTTACAACTGATGACTCATCTATTGAAATGAACTTTAGGAGCATAACATAAATTCCAACAAGTAAGTAATCTGTTGCGACTGATTACGTATTTGTTGGAATTCATTTACGGCACTATGAAATCGTTATTAAATTTCTTTAAAAAATAACTTTATTTAGGTACCACTAATTGAGAGATCAATAACAATAGTGGTGGATTGTCATGGTCAGTAGATCAAGAAGAGAAATCGATATGTATGGCATTAGAATAAGGGTAAAATGCTAGAGACGATAGCTATGACAGTCTAAAGTGATGTTTCGTATGATGATTTTGTGAACTTAATCATCAGTTAATATGGACTGAATTATCAATCAGAAGAACTCGTCATTAGCTACATGCACAACTATTTTAAAAATCAGAGGGTACTGCCTTTTAAGATAACCAATCAAGTTCGGTTGTGTGTTTATCTTAGTGATTTATTCAGGCCGGTGTTAAGTGTGTACGTGGTTGAAAGGACTAGAGAGAATGAGAACTAGAACATAGAAGAAGAAGAATAACAAGACATCTTTGATGATAGGTTGCATGATCTAGACATGAATATCCCAGATGCTAATCAAACACCTACGCATATTGATGCGACCAATAGGATGTGCAGTTCTTTCCAATTAACATAGTCTAGAAATCTTTAAGATGATCAGATCGGCTTTTTTATTAGAATATCATTCAAGGACAAGAATGAACTATCTACCACATTGTTTATGTCTTGCTTGAATAAAGATTTTTGAATAAAGAAGGTGATTAATTTGAGCAGTTTCTTTTGCTTCAAATGTGTTAATTCAAACTGTAAATAGTGGTTGAGAGCGAAAGTACACAAGTTCTAATAGATTCATCATTTCTAAACATGAAAAGCATCACACATGTGATTTGGAGCTCATCTCGAGCAAAAATCCTCACGCCCCGGCAAAGGTCCTCGGTGAATATTTCAGGAGTAGTTTCTCCGATGGCAAAGGCCCTACAAGAAGGGTTATGGCGAATCAACTCCTTACAAAATTGGGTGTCCTAGTCAGTTATTGGAAGATATATATGACCATGGGGATTGCCAAGGACTTGGTTAGGGGGCACTCGAGCATGGGTATGCAGTCTTGGATGCCTACCATTACATGATTGAGTCCACAAATCCCGAAAGGAAGACGACATTGCATCTTGATAAAAATGGAAGGCTCAAGTACTTGTTTGTATCCCATGGTGCTTGGATTCAAGGTTTTCAACAATTCAAAAAAGGCATAGCGGTCGATGGCACCTTCTTGAGGAGCACGTATAATGGAGTTCAGCTAGCGACGGCGGTGCAGGATGCGAAGAATCACATCTTTCCAGTCACTTTTTGTGTTGCGGACAAAGAATGTGATGCCTCTAATGGATTTTTTTAACAACTACAAAGTTGCATCGAATATATTGAGGAGTTGTATTTTATATCTGATAGGCATCCATGTATTCCAAAGATGGGTTCACGTTTCTTCACTTCAGCTTACTTTGGTTGGTGCATCAGGCATCTTGGAGAGAATATTCGAACCAACTATCACAATGAAAGGGTAGTGACCCCTTTTTATAGAGCAGCTAAAGCATAAAGTAAAGAGGAATTTTCAGACTATTTCGATCAAATAACGGATGTGAATCCCAAGGTAACAAAATTTCTCATATGTGTCAATTTTGAGAGATGGACCCGAGTATTCTATCCAGCAGATAGGTACATTTTTATCGATTTAATGTCTTGTTTGAGTTACAAGTTTAGTATGATGTCGTACTAAGTGATTCTTTTATATAGGTACAATATTATGACATCAAACATAGCTGAATTGGTGAATTCATTGTTTGCCGATGAAATAGAATTTCCCATCAAGGCTATGTTTGAAAAAATAAGCAAGAAGTATGACGAATTTTCTAATAAAACACGTGTGCAGTTCAAGTGCCGAAAAAAAGATCTCACTTTCTTATCGAAATTGAAAAAATAATATCAACGAACGTTATTTTGGGGAATAGGTTGTTATCTCATAAAATAACAAATTACAAATTCAGTATCACCGATCATAGTGATGTTCCCATGGTCGATCTTCAAACAAGATCTTATACGTACAGAGTTTTTGACTTGGACAAAATACCCTGTCCACAAGTTATGGAAGCTCTTCAAGCTCAATGCGATCATAAATATGGTGCTGAAGTTTACGAACACTCCTCTCAATATTATTTGGTGAAAAAATATGAAATGGCATATAGTGGGCATATTACTTCAGTTCCTCCCAAAAAATATTTTGTTGCTCTTACAGATCTTATGAGGATATTAATACCTCCTCCATATATTAACCAAAACTCTATCAAACTGGGAAGAAATCAATATAAGAGGAGGCGTGGATTAGGAGAATCATTTTCATCAAGAAGAAAAAAGTGCTCCGTATGTAAGCGTGCTGGCCACAAAAGAACTACATGCCCAGATCGTAATCTACCATGATCATTGTAATTGCAAAGATTTGTATAGTTGTTTGTTGTGGACTTTAATATATTTAACTCATTGTTGTGAACGTAATGTTATCATTTATTATATATAAAATATCTTTTTAATAACTTGTGCATCAATAAAAAGAGGCAATACAAGAACTAAATAATACAGCAGACCACAAGTATTTTCAACAAATTACCCATCTGTGGCACCAGATGGACATTAGCTGGAAGAACACAATAGTTCTATAAAACTGGAATATTTTCCTCCAACAGATGATAAATTTGTCACAACAGATGGATAATCTGTTGACAGAAATGTAACTGATGACCAATCTATTCCAACATACGGTCCATCTATTGAAAGAACTCAAAAACAAAAATTCCTATTGCTACTAGATTCAAAATTGCTCCTTACCTCTAACCATCGACATGTTAACATGTAAAATGTTTAGAAAAAGAAATTAACAAAATAAAAATTTAATAAGAATTAAAAAGCCAAAATTGACTAAAAATAATTTTTCATTGAATGAAAAAAAAATACATTAGGTATAGATCCGATATAGAAAAATTAAAATACATACGCTAAAACAAAAAACACATTCTAATTATTATTATTATTATCATCATCATCATTAATGATAGTCGGCCAATCAACTCGTAGCAGTAGGACCCTCATCAGCCTCTGTATCTCTCTGAATATCATCACTCTTACAGTGATTAACTCACCTGCCTCTAAAGTTTCTGCACTGTGTCCTGCATAATAGCAATATCCCAAATAGGATCAGCAATATCTAGAACAAGCATGAATTGACAAATGTAAGGAAAAGAGTCCAAATGTAATACAACATATACTACAAACTGGTATATTTACATTGGAAAATAACTTACCTCAATGATAAAGGAATATACTTTTTGAAGAGAAGTTGTTGAAGATGTCACACGAAAAGAAAAAATGCAAGAAATAAATAAAGTTTAGCAGAAAGAAACTTAATAAGGAACCTATTTATAGAGGATTGAATCTGGATATGTAAGGACAAAAGGCACGTCTGTTAAGCTCCATTGTATTAATTACATTCAAACTGGTGGCATTTTATATTTTGTGAAAAGTTGCAACTTTTTTGTTTACATTAATACTTCTCACCTTTTCAAAATAGTTTCGAGAAGACTTGATAACAACTGTTATTATTGAGCTATTGCAACAGATCGCCCATCTTCCACAACAGATTTACCATTTATTGCAACATATTGATTATCTATTATGATAGATGGACCATATGTTGGGGATGTTTTGATTTCTTCTAACAGTTGATTCATCAGTTGTAACAGATGGAGAATTCGATTCATCAGCTATTTTGAATGTGTTAGATAAAAAGTCACGACTCTTCACCTCTTTTTAAATAGTCATCACATGCGTGCAGATGAATAAAAAATATCTGGTATGTCACAATAGATTTATAATCTGTTGCAACATGTGGATATCTATTGCGACAGATGGACCATATGTTCGAGGAGATGTTTTGATTTCTTCTAACAGTTTATTCATCTATTGCAAAATATGGAGATTTTGATTCATCATCTATTTTGAATATGTTAAGATTAAAATGTCATGACTCTTCATACCTCTTTTTTAATATTAATCACATGCTTGCAGATAAATAAACAATATTGTAATGTCTTTGATAGGGTAGGAAGAATAAGGTGTGTGCCATGGATCCACTTTCATGCGTGGGAGTTATGTATTATTCATTAGTCTACCACGACAGACACACATAAAGTGCAATGATTTTGTGAATGTAGTTTTTTACTGATTAGACACTGATCCTTCAAACAAGATCCTATATTTTACAGTTTATTTTGATAGGTGTGAACTGATAAGGCCAAAGGATTCTAAGATGGTGGTGTCGATACCCTGTTATAATTTAATGATGGTATATGCTCATGTTTTTGTATCAAGATTGGGGAAGGGTTCAAGTTTTTGGCGGCAGTGTAATTATTCAATAGTGATTGGACCGGTTTTAATGGCGTAATGGACTTCTTGAAAGGCCTTCGAAGCCTCGTACTGCATCAAATAATGATGGAATGAATATAAATTCCCCTATTCCAAATTTATATGGATGGATTACTGGAAGAGACTTTTATATAGTAGAAAGTGCTTAGGAGAATACCTATATGGGAAAAGGGAGGTGGAGAAGGCTATATATCATCTAAGACCTTGTTTAAGATGAAACAAAGGGGAGAAAGTAAGGAAATTCTAGCGAATATGGCTAATAAAATTGACATGAGAAACGGAAAAACTAGATGAGCTTCAAATATGGAGGTGTATCTAAATATAAAAATCCATCAGTCATTAAAAATAAAAAAAATGGTCAACAGGACTGGAGTTGGACACTTTGCTAGAGAATGCAACTAGCAAGCGTGGCCTCAATGATGACTCTCACAAAGTGCAGGACCAGAACTTTAAGGAAAAAGTTTTACGAGCATAGGAAATTATTATGATTGTCGGTCAGAATTGAAGCCTGAACCAACAACTCCTAAATTAAAAATACGGGATCAAGCCAATTTGACAATTTATCATGTTAAACTTGCATGCCATGCCTTCTGTTTGTGGATATGATCAGGTCGATGGCAGTCGAAACATAAAGGTCTAAAGTTGGGCAAAAATCCCATGCCTTATTGTTTCCACTGCCTATGACCAGAATAGATCCATAAACAGGAGGCATGGGATAAAAGTTTAACTTGAGAAATTTTCACCTTGGCTTGATCCTATATTTTTAATTCAGGAGTAGTTGGTTTAGGTTTCAATTCTAACCAATAATATTACAACTTTTCATGCTCGCAAAACTGCTTCTTTAGATTTCTGGTCCTGTATTTTGTGGGTCTTCATTGAGGCCACGCTCGCTAGTTGCAGTCTCTAGCAATGTGACCAGCTACAGTTCTCTTGACCATTCTTCTTTTACTTCAACGACTGATGGATTTTCATTTTTAAATACGTTTTTACATTTGCAGCTCATCTATTTTTTTCATTTTTCATGTCAATTTCATCAACCAATTTTTCTACAGTTTTCTTCCTACACTGTGTTTTCTTTTAAACAAGGTCTAAGATGATATATGGCCTTCTCAACCTCCCCCTTCTGGCATAAGTATTCTCCCAAGCACCTACTATTGTATAGTAGTCTCCTCCAGCAACCCATCCATATAAATTTGGCGCAGGGGAATTTCTATTGGTTACATCGGTGTTTGCTATAGTGCGAGGATTCGGAGGCCTTTCAAGAAGTCCATTGTGCCATTAAACCTGGTCCAATCACTATTGGATGTTTACACTGCCGCTAAAAACTTAAACCCTTCCCTAAACTTAACACAAAAATATGAGCATAAATGGTCATTAAATTATAACAGGGTATCGACACCACCTACTTGGTCCCTCAGCGTTACGAGTTCAAACCTAATAATCTTAACTGCAAAATTCCATATCTTATTTGAAGAATTAATTCCTAATAGGTAAGAACAAACATTCACAAAATCATTTTACTGGATGTGTATTTTCATGATAGGTTAATCAGTAATACATACCTCCCACATATGATGTGGTTCCATCTGCAAGCAGCTTATTCTTTTAAAGCCATCTTTACTCTAGCCTTTAATGTTGGTCGGGAAAAAATGGATCCAGTTGCACTTCTTTTTATCTATAATCAAGAGAAATACATTTGATGTCAAATAAGAGAAGAATAAAAAGAACATTACAAAAGGGTAACACAAAATTCAGGAAATCAACAAATCAATCTGATGCAATAGATTGCCCATCTACTCAACCAATGAGGCATCTGTTGCAAAAGATGGATGACATATTGCAACTGATGGGTCATCTATTGGAATAAATGAAACCAGCCTTACTACTAGTTTGATTTCTTTCAACAGTTTCTCTGTTTGTACAAAAGGGGAACACAAAATTGAGTGAATCAACAAAAGACCAATGTGATGCAACACATTACCCATCTGTTCAACCGATAAGTTATTTTGTATTAGATATAAAAACAATGGTTCATTCATTCAAGACTTAAAAGTCACCTTTTTTTCAATTTTTTGAATAAATAGGAAACTGGTAATGAATAAATCATCAATAGCAATATATGTAAATATCTAATTTAAATGACATACCAAGAAGAAGATGAGATGGAATGAGCAATAGTGAACCATACAAACAATGTGAATAAAGCAAAAGGATCAGACCATCTAGTTCAATCAAGAATAGATATTGATCGGTTGAGATCCGAAAGGATCCTCATCCGAAAGAAGAGAGAAAAAGAGGCAAAAAGGAAAGAAAGAGAATTGAGAATAAAGAAGAAAGAGTGATAGATGAGTTGAGTTGAGTCTCGAGTCTTACTTATGTTATGGATGAACGACAGAGTATTCTTCTAGATATGGGTTTTAAATATTCATTAATAACTTTTGACTTTTGAGGGGAACGAGGAGACGGTGATATTGAAAAGACCAGATAAGACTACTCACTCAGGATATTTTTGAGTTATCCAAGTAATATTTTTTACCACCTTAGTATTTTAACTTTTTTTTAATCTCGAACAGGGAATACCTAAATTTCTTTAAAAAAAGGTCTTAAAATATCTAAGTGCAACAGATAACAATTTCTATTTAAAAATTTCCAAATCTCGGTCTTCCATCACAACAGATGCGTAATATGTTGCAACAGATGACTTAATCTGTTTGATTAAATCCAATAGAAAAGAAGATATTGCAATAGGTTGAACATTTTCTTTTATACAATTTCAATTAATTTCATATGTTAGACTAATACCTTAAGGGGTCATTTGGTAGAGTGTATTGTAAAATATAATGCATGCATTAGTTAATATATATTGCTAGTACCTTGTTTGGTATGACTTTTTGCCTATGTATAACTAATGCAAGCATTAGTTATACATTCTATTGTGTATTGAAGAGTGTATTAGTAATAAAATATATTTCCTATGTATTAGTAATACAAAGACTTTAAACACATGCATTAACTTATTAAATGATCTTAATATCCCTCAATTTCCCTCTTAAAATATTTTACCATTCCTTTTCCCGCCATTTTAATTTGGACTAATGAATCTTTTCAAAACATTTCACAATTTCTTTTCCCACAATTTGAATTTACAAAAATGAATGGTTGATTTAAATAACTATAACAGATTTTTTCTTTTCTTCGAGAGTCTTTAAAAAGATTTTTTAAAAAAATTGAGACTTTCTTAATTTTACGTCTTGTATTTTATTTTTGTTTCAACTATGTTAATCCATCGGCGTAACATTTTTGTGCAAAGAAGAAAGTCTTGCAATTAATACTAAACCTCTATATAATAGTTCAACATTATTAATTATGTTTGAAATAACAAAAGAACTTTGTCACAAAAAAGTGTACAAAATCAAAGAAAAGTAATTTTGTAAACAAAAATTTCTTTTATATAAATTATGTAAGATGTATTATTTCTTATACATCAAACCGAACAATTTATAAGAAATAATACATTCAAAACTAATACAAACATAAATAATACAAGTATTACTAATGCAAGCATTACTAATACATTATATTTTGCATTGTTCTTATACACTCTACCAAACGACCCCTAATTGATTAATCTAGGACCAGGGGTGAGTTCCCATAGGATCAACTAGAACATTAATTAAGTCTTTTGATAATTGAATGATAAGATGGTATTACGTTCCTCCCCACCAGAGTCGTCGATCAATTACTCTAAGCTGAACCGATTCTTACTACCTCATATGTTTGACCAATACCTTAATTGATTAATATAGGACCAGGGGTGAGTTCTCATAGGGTCAAATATAACTTTAATTGAGCCTTTTTACAATTGAATAATGAGACGGTATTGTGTTCCTCCAGACCAGAGTCATCGATCGATCACTCTGAGATGAACCGATTCTTACTACCTCATATGTTAGATCAATACCTTAATTGATTAATCTAGGACTAGGGGTGAGTTCTCATAGGGTCAACTACAACTTCAGTTGAGTCTTTTGGCAATTGAATTATAAGACGGCATTGCATTCCTCCCGACTAGATTCATCGATCGATCACTCTAAGATGAACCGATTCTTACTACCTCATTCGTTAGACCAATACCTTAATTGATTAATCTAGGACCAGGAGTGAGTTCTCATAGGGTCAACTACAATTTCAATTGAGTCTTTTAGAAATTAAATGATGAGACAGTATTGCGTTCCTCCCAACTAGAGTCTTCGGTCGATCACTTTGAGCTGAACCGATTCTTACTACCTCATATATTAGACCAATAACTTAATTGATTAATCTAGGACTAGGGATGAGTTCTCATAGGTTCAACTACAACTTTGATTGAGTCTTTTGGAAATTGAATGATGAGACAGTATTTTGTTACTTCCAATAAGAGTCATCGATCAATCACTCTGAGCTGAACTAATTCTTACTACCTTATATGTTAGACCAATACTTTAATTGATTAATCTAGTACCAGGTGTGAGTTCTCATAGGGTCAACTACAACAGATGGTAGCCTCTATTTGATAATTTACAATAGATGGGTAATCTGTCACAACAGATTACTTAATCTTTTTTATAATTTGCAACAGATGAGTATCTGATGCAACAGGTTGAACATTTGTTTTTATACAATTTCAATTGAGTTCATATACCTAAATTAATTAATCTAGGACCAGCGGTGGGCAAGTTCATAGGGTCAACTACAACTTTAATTTAGTCTTTTGACAATTGCATGATGAGAGGGTTAAAAATTACGCATATCTTTTGTTATTTTAAAAATAATTAAGATTAATTCGGACCAAATTAACATTTTCAAAACTTGTCATTCTTTTCCAAATTACAAATCAACCCATACAAATTATTCATTTGCGAGAAAAATATTTTATTATTTTAAATCTCAAGTTCTTGCTCTTTTCTCTTTCTCACTCAATTATACAGTACATCCAACAACTATAACTACTCAACAAATTGCTCTACCCTTCACAACAGATTGATTTTCTTCTCATTTTTGACCATATAGGTGTTATTTTTTACTTTATTTTTGCTTGTATCAGTTCTTTTCTCTATCTTCATAGGTAACAGAGTTCGAGAAAAGTTCTATATTTGTTATTCTTTTCTAAAAAATAAGGGTTTTTAAATTAATGATGGAAAAAAAACTTTTAGTTGTATTATCTGCGAGAGTGAGTTTATAATTTTTAGTTTTGAAGGTAAAATTGGAGGAAGAACTCGAGAAAACCCTAGTTTCTGTCCCAGTGTTTCGTTGACTCTCGTCGTATTATTGGATGGTGTTTCTGGTATTTATAGTGGTTGTGGTCGTCATCGTCATCGTGGTGACACTGTTGGTAGCTGTTGGTGGCATTGGTTGGTGGTGTTTGTGATGGCATTAGTTCGTTGTGTTTGTGGTGTCTATTGGTGGTATCGATATTCATGGTATTTTTGGCATTGGTTGGTGGTATTTGTGGTGGTAGCGGCTGTTGGTGTGTTATTATTGGTGGTGTTTGTAATATATTTTTTTAAAATTTATGCATACATCAATTGTAATGTCATTTTTGTTTTTCTGTCATTTGTAGGTAAAACATATCTCCCAAAATAAAAGAAAGTGAAAGTGGATTAATGTCTGACCACCCCAAAAAAAGGGCTACAGTATAGAGGGATTCGGAGGAGCTTTCTAAACAACCTCAGTTAAGGAAACAAAGTAAAGCTGATGAGAGATATAAAAACAATGTTGAAGAAGGTGGACTAGAGTCTGTAGATGGTGATAAAGAAAATGAAAGTAAGAAAGAAGAGGAATTAAAGAGTAAGACAGAGAAAGAGAAAAAGAAAGAGAAATAGAATGAGAAAGAAAGAGAGAAAGAGAAAGAGAAAAAGAAATAGAAGGACAAAGAAAAATAGAAAGAGAAAGAGAAAGAGGATAATCATCAATATGATGATAATGGATCACCAATGAGGCGTGAATTAATATCGACATCTCAGCATGATCCTGTCAAAACTTTTAGTATTGACAAGTTTCAAGTTGCGATACTGATAAATGACAAAAAAAGCAGAAGAAGAACTAACTAGTGAAATTGTACTTAAATGTCATATGACGAGTATATTTATTTATTTTAGGAGAATTATGAAGGATGAAAGCATAGACAGATTTTTTAAGAAGAGCTACTTTGGAATCTTTCTTGAGTTGGCTGAGGACGCCCCTGCCCATTTCCCAATGAAGATGGTATATGGTCTTCCCACGTGCAGGATCAAGTACGTGGGGGATGATAAAAATTTGGAGGAGTGGGAAAAAAGATGGATGAAATCTAGATCAACAACTGTGGTATGCCAGTTTGTTTTGTCTTGCAAGAGTTTGCCATAGTGACAGGCTTAAGATGCCATCGTCCAAAAGAACCACCTATCTCTAAGGGAACACCCCATAAAAGATCCAAGGCAAGAAAATGCAAGGAAAAAAATAGATGGGTTGTTTGACATTGATCGACGTGGCTACAAATCATCAGATTTGTTGACAGATCTCATGGATAAAACCATACCAAAACAGTACAGGAGCAATTGTGCTTAGTTTCGTTTGCCTATTCGATTATATTGGCAAGAGATCAACAAGGTCATAGAAGATGATTTGTTGGCGCATGCTGAGGATTTTGATAAATTCAACAACTATCCCTGGGATATGACAACTTCTATTTGACTGTCCAATATTTACTGACAAAGCTATCCTCAAGGACGACCACATTATACAGCTTTTCTTGGACTTTCATGGTAAAATTAATCACTATTTTAACTTATCCATTAAGTTATATTGAATATAGTTATTATGACTTTTTTTGCTTGATTCCTATTTACATATTTTAGGCTTAGGCATTTGAAGTCATTCCTCCCCTCCAAAAGCATGTTTGGATTACCCGGATGAGGTTTCTCATCCTAGGATATTTTGGTGGTTGGCTGCAAAGAGCAACACCAAATTAAGGAGGCTGATCTGTTTAACCCTTCGGATGATGCAGTACGTCTTCTTTAAGTAAAATAATTTTACTCAATGAAAGATATTGAATAGATGTTATATCTAGTGTAACAGATGTTATATCTAATGTACCAGATTGAACATCTATTATGACAGATTACCTGTCCTATGCTAACCGGTGCAACCGATGAATAATCTATTGCAATAGACAATTGATATCTTATATTAGATTAGCCATCTATTTCTTTAGTTCTCTAAACCCGACTCCTAACAGATTAACCATCTACTGTAAATTATTCAACAGCTGTGTAATCTGATATAACATATTATTAGTACATATACAGATCATCTATTGCATAATATGTAACCCAACAGATTATTCGTCTTCTGTAACTGGTGCAACAGATCGGTAATCTGTTGCGACAGATGATTGATATTTTGCATCAGATTATCCATGTGTTTCTCTGGTTCTCTGAACCTGACTAAAATAGATATTAACTATCTAACTATAAACTATGAAATAAATGGGTAATCTGATGTAACATATTATTAATCTATTTAGAAGATGACTGTTAAAATATTAACCCAATTGTTAAAATTATTATATGATTTAAATGTATCTATCTTTTTTTTAGGTTGTGCATCCATGGATCATGCCTACTGAGGAGGAGTCATTGATGACTTCTTATATTACTCAAGGTCATGCTGATACTATAGCAGACCCAATGGTGGAGTTAATAAGGAAGGAATTGGCTAGAGCAACAGCCATAAGAAGAGTAGTTAGGCAAGGTCAGCCTAATGTTGAGGCTCTTCATGACCAACCTACTAAGGCAGATCTGTGTGCTTTTCTGGTGGATTTGTTGGTGTTGGTGGCAGGCATGCTAATGCTACTACCACTTATGATGATGAGCATGTTGATGCTAAAAAACATAAATATATTTGAAAACACCCCTTTTTACCCTTACACAGGTCCCTCTTACCCCTCTTTACCCTCGTGTTCTCATTGTAAATGCGAAGAGTGCAATGACAACCAGGATAAAATCTTTGAAAAAGTAAAAGCTATCACTAAATCTGTCTAGGAATTTAAATCCAAGAGGATTGTTATACCATCTAAGAAGATGAGGGAGCGATACACTCCTACAGTGTTGGTTAGGATAAAGAAAAGAGCAATAACTGACGTACTCTCCTGTTGGAAATAAAAAATAATTGCAACTCCACCCTCTCAAAAAGCTATTGAAGTTCAAGGGCCATTTAAGAAGGTGGACATATACGTAGAACTTGACGCCAAAGAGAAGAGAGATCTGCGACAGGCCAAGAATGCCAAGCCAGGCACACCAGATTACCCTAGGCCTCCCTTCCCCCCTAGACTTCCAGACTATGACAGATATGCATATATGGTATGAGGATAAGGCAAGTTTACTTTTCCTAACCTAGCCTTCTAATCTAATCTACACCATGAAGAAGAAGATACGCAACAGATGTGAAATCTGTTACAACAGCTGGGTATTCTGGTGCAACTAGTAGTGGTTCTGTTACAACTTACTATCCATCTGTTACATAAGTTGCATTGGATTATTGATTTAGAGAACCTTATACAATAGATGGACCATATTTACAATTACTAACCTATTTAAAAATTGTCTTGTTATATCATAGCATGTTGACAAAATTCTCTGCCTCATGAGAAAAAGACAATTAACGTACCCAGAAGCTTATGACGCTTATGATAGGATAATGGACCTCAAATTCTACAAGAAGATCAAAGATAATTATGATCAACTCAATTCTAAAGTGTATGGTGTGGGACTTGATTTCTTAGTTTCTATGTTGGACTTGGAGGAAAAAGAAGTGATAAAATATGTTAGAGGGGAGAGGCCTAATCCACCCGGCAAGAGCTGGACCAAGGAAAATAGGATTCTTGCAGTGATTAGTGTGAATGACATACATTATCGAGTAGTCAAGATACTACTCAAGGAGGGAAAGATCAAAGTTTATGACTGCAACGAACCTGCCGTCGACGATGTCGATCTTTTTCTCCTCATGCAGCCACTGATGAAACTGTTGCCCATCTTATTGAGGGAGAGTAAAATGATGAATCATTTGCCAAAGGATGTGTTGATGAAGAAATAATGGGATTTTGAAGGTCCAAACAAGGGCATGACCTATCTAAAAAATAATATCGATTATGCGAGCGGCTCACACGCTCTTGCACACATCGAATGTTTGCTGACCGACACAAAAATAGCCGGGCCAATGACCTTTCTGTGCGACAACGCTGTGACAAGCCTGCAAGAGGGCTAGGATTATGGGGTACTAACTGGATGCTTGGAGCCTATGAAATAATAATTTTTTATTTCAAGTCACACTTCACTTTACTTTAAATTACATGATCATGTAGTGGCAATAATTTTTTCTGATGAGTGAAAGTTGAGTTTTTTATAATGCAATATATTGTCGATCTGTTGTAAAATATATTCTATCTGTTCTGGCAGGTATTTTATCTGTTGCAATAGGTTGGTCATCTTTTGCTTTATGTCGATGTTATTTCTATCTAATCTAAGTCTAATCTATTGTAACAGCAGGAAGACCTGTTTGATAATTTCCAATAGATGACCTATATTTTACAACATATGCCTAAATTTGTTTGATATTTTGCAACAATTACGCTTGAATATCTATTTGCTCGACAACACCAAACCAGTAGCAAATACACTACCATAAAAATTTTAGCAATTAGGCTTGAAAATCAATGTGCCTAACACCACCAAACCAGTAGCAATAACGACAATAATGTAGTATCTTCTTGCTCGATTTTATTTCTCTTCAAAAGCCTTGACTTTCTTCAACAAACTCTAGATTACACGATTTACTTGTGAAGGGTGTCGTTCTTCATACCAATCAATGTAATTGCATCCACCTAATTTCTATAAAAACAAGAACACAATTACAAAACAATTACAAGTCAATAATTAATCAACTAATTAAATAAAAAAATATTACCTTTGAAATCTTACAAGTAAAAAATCTAGGATCTAGACTTTGTTGAGTCCAAAAAATTTTTAATAGATCTTCATGACCGCACTTACAATATCGAAAATTGTTATCACAAAAAATAGTAAATGGTGCGCTCGACGTTGTCAAGCTCAGTTGAAAAAAATAAAAAAATATGAAGAAAAGAAAGATAAAATGTAAATAATTTGAAGAATTTGCATATATAAAAAAAAGATGTCGACAAAGAAGAAGATTTGGGAATTTAGGGTTAAATTTTAGGAAGAATATAAATATATAAGACATTAGGGGAAAAATGACCATTGGGGGCAAAATCAGACGCCAAGTCAGCAACAAGTGCTAACCTGACACATTTGTGCCCATTTTATTTTACGTGTTTAAAATGAACACTATCTACTTGATGCCTATTTTAGTTTAGGTGTTTGAACTAAACACCGTAGATGGGTTTCGCCTTTCTTATTTTAATTTACTTTCACTTTTACATGTAGTGGCAATTTTTTTATGTCCAATGAAATTTGAATTTTTATAATGCAACAGATTCTTCATCCGTTGTAATAGTTATTCTACCTATTCTGATATATAGTTTATTTTTTATAATAGGTTGGTAATTTGTTGCATTATGTCGTGTTTCTTTCTAAGTTTATCTATTGCAGCAGCAGAAAGACCTATTTGATAAATTCTAACAAATTACCTACCTGTTGCAACATATGTCAAATCTGTTCGACATTTTACAATAGATGTGCCATCTGTTGCAACAGAAATATTATCAGTTGTAATATTTGAATCTAGTATTCCATTTCAATTAATAAGTTCAAATATAAGGAAAAAATAAAATTTATAGACAAAATAAAATAAATTGAAGCCTTAAGAAATTAGCTGAAATAAAATCAATGAGTAAATAAAATGTAAAAAAATTATTATAGGTACAGATCTCAACAATTTAAGTATTGATGCAAAGGATTTCTAAGGAGGGATGAGGTTATTACTTTGACAGACTTAAGCTATAAAGATCTACTCAATATGGACAAGCTGTTCTTTATCCGGTGCTATGGAATTCAGCTTTGCTCGTCATGGATCATTATTGTCGCTTACGTATGATTCCTGTGCTTTCTATTCTCCGTATTTCCATAAAAAGAGTAGAGTAACATATTGTCAATGCTATTCAGTAGTAGCTTCTATATCTACCTGAAAAGCTAGAATTGATCAATACTAATCACGGAGTTACAATAAAATGGAAAAGGATAACTCATTTATTCTAGCAAATCAAATAGGTCTTCCTCCTGTTTTAAATTTTCTCAAATAGATTATATTTATATTGCAATAATGAGTCAACTTATGGGTCAAATTTCTAAATGAGGAAGACCTGTATGATAATTTCCAATGGATGAACCATCTGTTGTAATATATGACTTATCCATTGCAGCAAATAGGTCATCTGTTGGTACAAATAAAAATGGTACAAAGATCTGTTTGATTTGCTAAAATAGATGAGACATATGTCACAATAGGTACTTTATCTAGTGCAACAACTTAGTCAACAGTTGCAACAGATGTATATATCTGTTTGATAATTTTTAGCAGATGTGTTATCTGTTGAAATAGAAATGTGTTTTTTTGTTAGTTAGAAGACATATATATTTACCTTGATCAGCTCGTGCTGCTCTTCTTTGGACATTGTACTTTGCTCGGTGCAACACACATGCAGAGAAGTTACAATTTTGCTTTTTTGGATGGTTGATAATGTCTTGAAAATCACTTTCCTTCTTCTTTTAGTTTTAATCTCTAATGGAGATGATGGAAATAAAATCCTCTTTGATGGAATGATATTTTTCTTAGATGTCAATTCCTTTGCAGAAGCAGTTAATGCATTAATAGCATTAATCACTACATCATGTTTCGCCTGCAGTCTTGACATTTGCTTGCAGAATATTCGCTGGGAGAGGCAAAATCTGTATAATCAGTATGATCATACTCATAATGGTTTGTTTCAAATACTGTAAGAAGAGCATCATTAGCACCAATTGTAGCACCACTACCACCACCAATAGCTCCATCACCACTAAGACCATCAACAATAACAAGCCCACCCTCAAAAATTATTTTTCTTGTAATGGCTACTGCTCCAAACAATTCCATTTTTATTTCGTCGATGACCTTAGAGTCTGATAAAGTTTGCACAGATCATAAGGTAAGAAAAAATGATATCTTCAACTCTCGATTGGTCGGAACTAGCGACGGATGCACCATCTAACATAAATCATTACATATATTAGAATAATGATTAGATCATTAAGAAAATCATTAATTAAAATAAAAACATAATTATAATTATACTTACTGCATCCTTCGGGGGGTTGAAAAGATCAAGAAATTTTACATTTTTATCAGTTTTGGCTGATAACCATCTCAAGATTCTTGGATAGAAAACTTCTTCCTGGTAGTTCACTTGTTGTCTCAAATGAGGAATGGCTTCAAACGCCCAAGCCTATAAAATAATGCCAATAAATTAAAATCATTATTGAGTAAAAAAATGAATGATATCATAATAAAAGAAAGAAATAAAATATTTACCATAAAAGCCCATGGAAATCCATATAAATTGACTTTCTGGCGCAAACAGAGTCAACAAATATTGGCCAGTCATTTTGGATCTTTCATAACTACAAGAATAGCTGTTAAACGCCTCAAGATCCTCGGAGAGATTTATTAAACCAACACTTATGTTGTTGTTAATGTCTCTCGCCCAAAGAATATTATGTGCAAACGAAATCAAGCACAACGGCTGCTTGTTCTTCTTTCAAAGTTCTTTACCTTTCAACGCTTCTATCAAATTTTTGTTTTTAAAGCTTGGACCAACAATGGACACTAGGTCATCATGATTAAACGACTTGCCTTTGCCTTTTTTGGGTATGCTGGGTGCTTCTTTTGTTAGAATAGGTATAACTTCAGAAGGAGGAAAATATTTTAGTCCAATAACTATGACAAACTCCTTCCAGCCAAAACACAGGCATGCCATAGTAATTTATCCACACCTCATCCATCGTATCTTTGTTTTTATACATAAACCTACGCTTGATAAGTTCATATATCATTTCATTTAGAAACAAGCATTGTTGTTCTCCGGCAAATCAAGATATTTCCCAAAGCACCTATCCCAAAAATAAGCATCCAATTTTTGTTCTCAAAGTATTTTTCTGAAGGCTTCGAAAGATTTTTCCATGGCTGAAAATCACAAAATCACCCATTAAATCTATGGTACCATCACACTGCATTCTCACAGGATAACGACCAATGTTGAAGGTTTTGACCAACTCTTCGGTGGAAGGGTTATTAACATTTGAATCATCTCTTTTGAAATATTCCTCCTCCCCATGTTCATTATATTCTACTCCTAATTAAGATAACGCTTGTAAAGCAAGCTCATAGAGTGGTGGATGTAGCCTAGCTGCTTCACTTGTTTCTTTACTTGGACTTGATTCGATTTCTATTCTTTTGGGAGCCATATTATCTATAATTAATAGGAACATAAAAAAATATATTATAGTTGGTTAATGCATCGTTAAAAAAGGATATAAGTAAATCTAACAAGCAAAAAAGTAAAATAATAGTTCCAAGAAATCACTTATCTGTTGCACTAGGTAGTATATCTGTTGCAGCATATAACAAACCTAGTGCAACGGATGAGCAATCTGTTGCAACAATACAAAATGTATCACCCATCTTTTAAGATAGATAAATGGTCTGTACAACAGATCACACATCGTTGCAACATGAGTGATCTGTTAGAACAGTTAAATAACTTATTACAACGGATGAGTAATTTATTGCAACAATACAAAATATATCACTCATCTATGGAGAAAAATAAATGGTCTATGCAGCAGATCACACATCTGTTGCAACATCATCTGTTGCAATATTTGAGTGATTTATTGGAACATTTAAATAACCTATAGCAACAGATGAGTAATTTGTTGTGACAATACAAAACATATCACTCATCTGTTGAGAAAGATGAATAGTCTGTGCACTATATCACATATCTGTTCTAATATATGAGTGATCTGTCGAAACAGATAACTAACCTACAGCAATAACTGAGTAATCTATTGCGATAAAATAAAATATATCACTCATCCATTGGGAAAGATAAATGGTATATGCAATAAGTTACACATTTGTTGAAACACATGAGTGATTTATTGGAATAGTTATCAACGGTTAATATTGTTTAGATTTCTTCCAACATTGGGTCATTTATCACGATAGATGAATGATCAGTTGAAAAAATCATATCTTTTACATGTCCTGTTGGAAGAGTTGAAAGGATTTTATCCAACAGGAGATTCATCTATTGAATTAGATCATTAATTCTATGGTTCTTCCATTGCATCAGATGGTTAATTAGTTGTATCAAATTTTTTATTCGATGCTTAATCTGTTGCATCTAATAGTTAAATTGTTGCATCATATGCTAAATCTGTTACATCAGATGATTAATCTATTGCATTAGAATTGTAATCTGATGGTTCCTCTAGTGCATCAGATGGTTGATCTGTTGCATCATCTGACTAGTCTGTTGCATCACAGGGTTAATATGTTCCACTAGATGGATAATCTATTGGATAAAATAAAAAATAGTAGCACGATTTTGTTCAATAGAAAAACAGCAATATCACCAATTTTACGAAGAATAAGAACAGAACAAATCAACCCAAATCGTTGTTTTATTTTTATATACACAAACAACAACAATCAAACTTCAAAAAAACACAACAAACAACAAGAAATTATAATTCACTTCGAAAAGCGAAGAGAAGAAATATCAGAAATTAGGGTTTTATTGAGACCGCATTTCAAATTAAAGCAACAAATATTGAAATTATTAACCAATAGTATAAGAAAAGTTGTCTCAAGTTCCTCGTTTCTTCCAAACTAAAAAGGCCATAAATTTTTACTTGTGAAAGAAGAAAAGGAATGATGATGAATTCGAAGCTATTGTGGCCGGAGAACAAGACTGTCACGTCGATTGAAGGCTGAAGAATTTGAAGCTGTTGTGGCCGGAGAGCAAGACTGTCCCGTCGATTAAAGGTTGAAGTCGGAAAGGAACTCGAAGCATAATTATTTGTCATCAGATGTTGAAGTCCTCGAGGATTGAAAGGAGAAATTTATAGAAATGTTGGTTGCGAGAGAGTTGAGAGAAGCTGTTGAGAGAGAGACAGGAGAAAGACTAATTGATTTGGATTGAAGAGGGGTGTGGGTTGGGTTGATTTGTATTTTTGAAAATACTAGACAGTTTTGAAAATATTAATCAAGTCCACAATTAAAATAATCAAGTTTCTTAATGATGTTTGACCCTTTAAGTTGGTCAATGTCACCAATCCTTCATTCAAAACTTAAAAGACACATTTCCTTCAATTTTCTCAAGTTTCTATCTTTTGCTTGACAATAATAGTTTTAAGTTTCTATCATGTGAGCCACGTACATTGGATACTACTATTAAAAGTATAAATGTCCTAGCAATTTTTTTTTTTACCCTTTAAAAATAAATCTTACATTAAATAAAACAGTTATGTAATTATTTTTCTACTATTTAGGACTTGAAAGTTTGTTAAAATTTTGTTATCAAATCTTTCCTTATTTGAATTATGCATCTTAGATGTAGGAATTTAAAATTAATCAAAATTTACCTTAAGTAAATCTTTAAAAAAATAGAAATTTTGAAAGTTTGTGACATTAGTACTCAGTACTATAAATTTATTATGTGTTCTTTTGAATTAGTTTTGTATGAAAATTGACAAGTAACATCTAATGATACTCCAATCATATTCCTAATAGACCACATAAGTTCTTTAAAAAAACGATGTTAACTTTTGGAGTAGTTCCTAATTTAATAAATTAATTTATCAATTAAGTTTTATCTTATTATCAAATAAATTCGAAAGCTCTTGCGTATGTAAAAGTTTATCAGAATCGTCTTTATCCTAACGTATTCGGGTTAAAAAAGTTTCAATTTAACTTGATCTTTAAGCTTGGTTGTTTAATTTAGGTAAGAACTCATAATATTTAACATTTTAAAATTAATTAAAATGAAATTTCACCCTATATAAAAAGAGAATTTTCACAATTCTATTTAAGTAATATTTGCATCAAAATTAAAATAAACATATGCTTCTTCTGTTTTTATTTTTTTTCCTTATATTTTGATTTTGATTCAACTCATTTCTTGCATTTATTATAATCATTCTCTTTTTACTTTTTTTAGTTAATAGCTTTAAATATTACATATGAGTTATATATAATCAATAATTCACAATGAATTCTCTCCTTTTGATGATTTCTCATGTTTCTTTTTCATTTAAAAATTTTGGATTCTGAGACTGCATGAAGTATAAAAAAAATATTTATCGCATTTCTTTTACTTTCTTTCTTAGTTTTTTTTATGTTATTTACTAAATATTTTGGTATATTATGTGTGTGTCACGTCGATATAAATGAAGTATATAATACAACAACAACGACAACATACCTAGCATATTCCCCCATAGTGGGGTCTGGGGAGGGTAGAGTGTACGCAGACCATACCACTACCTCCAAAAAAGTAGAGAGACTGTTTTCGATAGACCCTCGGCTTAGGACCGATAACAGTATAGCAAATCACAAAACATAAATGCATATAAACTAGTACAGTATGCAAAATAAACTAACATGGTAACCATAAGATAATACAATAGCCACCAGATACTACGAAAAAACTATCTAGCTGAAAACATAGACACCACTCAACACCCACGAACAAGAACTTCAAACACAAATAATGAAACGCTCCTACCCCCTAACCTTCTACCCTAATTCGTATCCTCCACACCTTTCTATCAAGGGTCATGTCCTCTGTCAGCTGTAAATGCTCCATATCATGCCTAATCTCCTCCCTCCAATATTTTTTCGGCCTACCTCTATCCTGCCTAAAACCATCCATAACCAGTGACTCACACCTCCACACTAGAGCATTAGAGCCCCTCCAGATCATGTGCTCGAACCAACATAACTGCACTTCTTGCACCTTGTCCTCCACTGAAGCCACCCCACCTTCCCCTGAATAATCTCATTCCTTATCTTATCTTTCTTGGTATGGCAACACATCCACCAGAACATTCTCATCTCCGCCACCTTCAACTTCTGGATGTGGGAGTTCTTAATTGGCCAACGCTCCGCTCCGTACAATATAGCTGGTCGGATTACCACTTTGTAGAACTTACCTTTTAGCTTTGAGGTAACCTTCTTATAACATAAAACTCCCGAAGTGAGCCTCCATTTCAACCACCCTGCCCCAATACGATGCGTGACATAATCGTCAATCTCGCCATTGCCCTGAATTATAGACCCCATATACTTGAAACTCTCACACCCCTGAATGGCTTGAGAGTCCAGCTTCACAACCACGTCAGCCTCCTATGACATATCACTAAACTTACACTCCATGTACTTCGTCTTGGTCCTGCTCAACCAAAATCCTTTAGACTCAAGGTCTTATCTCCAAATCTCCAACTTATCATTAACTCCTCCCTAAGTCTCATCGATCAATACTACCTCATCAGCAAATAACATAACCAAAAGAACCTCCATTTGAATATGCCGCGTCAACATATCCATCATCAAGGAAAATAAAAAAGGGCTAAGAGTCGATCCCTGGTGCAAACCTATCAAAACCAAAAAGTGCTTAGAATCACCTCCTACCATCCTTACACGAGTCCTCACGCCATCATACATATCCTAAATCGCTCTAGTGTATGCCACAGGCACTCCTTTAACCTCTAAGGACCTCTACTGAATCTCTCTAGGTACTCTATCATAAGCTTTCTCAATATCAATAAACACCATGTGCAAGTCCTTCTTCCTCTCCTAAAACTGCTCCACTAATCTCCTCATAAGGTGAATGGCCTCCGTAGTTGAGCGACCTATTATAAAACCGAACTGATTCTCAGAGTAGTCACTATCCTTCTCAGCCTCAACTCTACCACCTTTCCCAAATCATCATAGTATAACTCAACAACTTGATATCTCTATAATTATAGCAACTCTGTATGTCTCCCTTGTTCTTATACAATGCAATCATTGTACTATACCTCCACACTTCAGGCTTCTTCGCCGCTCTAAAAATAATGCTAAATAACTTTGTCAATCACTCCAAACTTACCCCGCCAGTGCTCTTCCGAAAATTCGCTAGAGTCTTATCTAGCCTCGTTGCCCTACCCGTCCTACCCCCACGCATCCTACGAATAACCCTCTTGACCTCCTCCACCTTAATACACCTACAATAACCATAATCACGACACTTCTTAGAATTCTCCAAGTCCCCCAACACAAAACCTTTATCCTCCTCGTCATTCAAAATTTTATGAAAATATGACTGTCACCTCTTCTAATATGGGAATCCTCAACCAACACTGTACCATCTTCTCCCTTGATGTATTTCACTTGGTCAAGGTCACAATTTACAGTTACTTAAAGCTACATTTTTTTTAATTGATAGAATTGCTCCTGGTTGTCCTACCTTTCACCTTTCTATATAATTACCAAGAAAAGTCAACATTATTTTATTAAAAAAATAAAAGGCCAAAGGCCTTATTTATTAGGAAAAAAGACATTGTGTGGCCTTTTAAAAAAAAAATAGCCCAAGTTTGGGCATATGGAAATATGTTTTCCGTCGGAAAAAAGGCCACTTTATGGCCATTGGGCCATTTTCAGCCCTTCCTTGGGCTATTTGGCCATTTTAGGTCCTTCTCTTGGGCCATTCGGCCCTTTAATTATTTTTTTTTGCTACAAATTTTTTAACTAAAAAATATTTTTTTTCTATTGTTAAAAAATAATAATTAAATATAATGGTATAAAAATGGTATAATTGTTATATAGAATATGTATCTATATAAGATATATGTATAGGAATTGTATAGTTCTATAAAATATTTATTCGTATAAAATATATATATATAAAAATTGTATAGAATGTGTATAGAAATTTATAGTTGATGCATAAAATATATATCTGAATAATAATTGCAGCTAACAGTTGTATATAATATGTATACAAATTGTATTAAATTTTTAACTAATAAAAGTCTATTTTTTATTTAAAAAATAATAATTAAATATAATTATTTAACAAATGTATAATTATTAAATATAATATATATCAATATAAGATATGTGTATGGAAACTATATAAAATGTATTAAAAAATAACAATTAAATATCACAACAACAACAAACCCAGTGTATTCCCACCTAGTGGGGTCTGGGGGGGGTAAGATGTACGCAGTCCATACCTCTACCTCTGATGAAGTAGAAAGGCTGTTTTCGATAGACCCCCGGCTCAAGACACGAGATACCACACAAACACATAGTAAAGCACAGAAGCAGATTACATAACATAAATGCGGCACCCATAAGTAATATAAAATAGAGGAAAGCAGAGGAAAGCACACAGATTCGTAATAAAACATGGAACACGGAAGACGGAATCATAACAGGAATAAAACCCCCACCAAGTAATTCCCTACACTAGCGACCCAAACTGGCCCTAATCCTCTGCCGAAATTCGCGCCCTCCAGACCTTCCTATCTAGGGTCATGTCCTCGGTGAGCTGTAACTGTTCCATGTCCCGCCTAATCACCTCGCCCCAGTACTTCTTCAACCTACCCCTACCCCGCCTAAAACCATCCAACGCTAGCCTCTCACACCTAAGGACTGGGGCATCCATGCCCCTCCTCTTCACATGTCCGAACCATCTCAATCGTGCTTCCCCGCATCTTGCACTCCACTGAAGTCACACCAACCTTCTCCCGGATAGTCTCATTACGAACTCTATCCCCTCTAGTCAGTCCACACATCCAGCGCGACATCCGCATTTCTGCCACCTTCATTTTTTGGATGTGGGAGTTCTTAACTGGCCAATACTCCGCTCCATACAACAAGGCTGGACGGACTACCACCCTGTAGAATTTGCCTTTAAGCTTGGGCGGCACCTTCTTATCACACAGTACCCCCGACGCGAGTTTCCACTTCATCCATCCTGCCCCAATACGATGCGAGACATCCTCGTCAATCTCACCGTTACTCTGGATCACGGACCCAAGATACTTGAACTTATCCCTCTTACATACCTCCTGTGCTTTCAGCTTCACTACTACCTCATTCTCCCGCCTTACGTCATTAAACTTGCATTCCACATACTCTGTCTTGCTTCTGCTCACCCTGAACCCTTTAGACTCAAGATTTTGCCTCCACACCTCTAATTTGTCATTCATACCCCCTCGAGTCTCATCTATCAGAACTACATCGTCTGCAAAAAGCATACACCACGGCACCTCCCCTTAAATGCATCGCGTCAACACATCCATCACCAACGCAAACCAAAAGGGACTAAGAGTAGATCCCTGATGCAATCCTGTCAGGACAGTGAAATGCTCTGAGTCTCCTCCCGCCGTCCTCACCTGGGTTTTCACTCCATCATACATATCCTTAATTACTCTGGTATATGCCAGCGGTACTCCACTCACCTCCAAGCATCTCCAAAGCACCTCCTTGGGGACTTTGTCGTATGCCTTCTCCAGATCGATAAACACCATGTGTAGATCCTTCTTCGCTCCCTATACTGCTCCACCAACCTCCGCACCAGGTGGATTGCCTCCGTCGTCGAGTGGCCGGGCATAAATCCGAACTGGTTTTCCGAAATAGACACTATCCGTCTAAGCCTCACCTCGACCACTCTCTCCCAGATCTTCATAGAGTGACTCAATAACTTAATCTCCCTATAGTTATTGCAACTCTGAATGTCCCCCTTATTCTTATAGAGAGGGACCATGGTACTCCACCTCCACGCCTCGGGCATCTTTGACGTCCTGAAGATTCCATTAAATAATCCAGTCAACCACCTTACACCAGCCTCTCCAACGAACTTCCAAAACTCCACCGGTATCTCATCCGGCCCCGTCGCCCTACCCCTTCGCATCCTGCGGACAGCCTGTCCAACCTCTTCTACCTTAAAACGTCTACAATAGATAAAATCCCGACACTCCTCTGAGTGCTCCAGTTCCCCTAGCACAATAGCTCTATCCCCTTCGTCATTCAAGAGCCTATGAAAATACGACTGCCATCTCTTCTAAATATGGCCGTCCTCTACCAACACTCTACCGTCCTCCCCCTTAATGCACCTCACCTGATCGAGGTCGCGACCCTTCCTCTCCCTAGCCTTAGCGAGTCTAAACAACTTTTTCTCCCCTCCTTTCTCCTATAACCCTGCATACAAGCTCTCAAAAGCGGCCGTCTTAGCTGCCGTGACTGCTAACTTCGCCTCCTTCCTCGCTAGCTTGTACTCTTTCCTGTTTACCCGCTTCTCCTCTTCATCCTTACTTTCCACCAACTTAGCATACGCCCCTTTCTTGGTCCCCACTTTCTTCTCCACCTCTTCATTCCACCACCAATCCCCCCGACGGTGCCCGGCCCGGCCCCTAGAAACACCCAACACCTTACTTGCATTCTCCTTGATTCACCTTGCCGCCCTGTCCCACATACTATCCACGTCCCCCCTACACTCCCACACCCCCATTCCCGCCAACCTCTCCCGTATCTCCCACGCATTCACTGGCGTCAGGCCGCCCCACTTAATTCTCGATCTACACTCCTTAGTCCTCCTCTTTCTATTCTTCTTTATACCCAAATCCATAACCAAGAGCCTATGCTGGGTTGAAAGATTCTCACTCGGGATGACTTTACAGTCCTTACACAACGCCCTATCCCCCCTCGTCATTTCTCTCCCCAAAACCAAAACCACCATACACGTCACCAAAGCCTCCTGGTAGCGCCCCGATGTGCCCGTTGAAATCCCCTGCTACAACAATCTTCTCCGAACTAGGCACGCCTCTCACCACCTCCTCCAAAGCCTCCCAAAACCGCATCTTCTCCTCCCCCTCCGATCCCACTTACGACTCATAAGCACTACACACGTTCAGGGTAAACCCCCGAACGACCAACTTAATAGTCATCAACCTATCGTTGATCCTCTTCACCTCCACTACCTGACCTCTAAGCTCTTCATCTACTAAGATGCCAACTCCATTCCTACGCCTGTCGCTCCCCGAGTACCACAGCTTGTAACCATCCACATCCCTAGCCTTAGACCCTACCCACTTGGTCTCTTGGACACACGCAATGTTGATCCTCCTCTTCCTAAGAATCTTCACAAGCTCTATGGACTTACCCTGAAGGGTCCCTATATTCCAAGACCCAACCCTCAGCCTACCGTCCCTCCCTCAACTACCCCCCCCCCCCCCCCCCCCCGCAGCCAAACCTTGGCCCTCCTTCCACTCCCGCCCTCTCCTCATCCCCCGCCCCCACCACGGCCCCACTCCCCAACCCCCTCGGACATGACCCTATCCACCCATTACCGCCCACAGCCACAACTACAGGAGAGTATAGGAAAATATACGGATATACACGATGGTAGTATCAAATCAGCAGCAAGGCAATACACGGCTCACACAAATCCAAAAGAATACTCCCGAAACAAAACTATACTCACTTAGGGGGCAAACACTATCGGACTCAACACCCACCGCCCCAAATACAGGTTCCCAGCCAATAACCCAATCCAAAGCAGTGGAAGAAACGACCACAGCAACAGCAACAACAGACAACAGACAATGTCCACAAATTCCACGCAAGTCAAGGTACAGGGGCTACTACTAGCATAATACTAAGAATGGAATATGAAATAATAAAATAAAATGGAATATGAAATAACGAAAATAACAAAGATTAGAAGTCACCGGGTTACACTTGGAGCTGCGGCTGCTGGAGACGGAGCGGTGGGTGACGGCTGGAGATCAGGCGGCGGCTGGCTAGTTGACGGCCAAGGTGGGGGGGAGGGCTGGTGTACCCCGCTGGGGGGAACAGGACAGGTAAGGGTGGGTGGGGTGGGGGAGCCGGCTGTCGGGTCAGCGTCGGGGACTGAAGGTCGGGGCCGACGGTCGGGTCGGGTCGGCGCCAAAGGTTAGCGACGGCGCCGGGGACCAGGGACCGGCGCGAGAGGGAGGGAGAGGGGGTAGGGAGAGAGAGAGAGAGAGAGCCATTAAAGAGAGAGAGCTGTTTGGACGGCGCCGGCAGTCGGCGCCGGGGGCCGGAGGTAGGGCCCGGAGATCGGGCTGGGTCGATGACGGCGACGGGGGCCGGTGACCGGTGCGAGCGAGAGAGAGGGTAGGGAGGAAGAGAGAGAAGAGAGAAACTTTAAATATAATTATATAAAAATGATATAATTGTTACATAAAAATGTACCTATATATGATATATGTATAAAAGTTGTATAGTTATATAAAATATGTATATGTATAAAATATAAATAAAAAATATATAGAATGTGTATAGAAACTGTATAGTTGTATGTATGTATAAAATGTGTATAGAAACTGTATAGTTGTATGTATGTATAGAATGTGTATAGACTGTGTAGTTCTTTTATAAAATATGTATCCAAATAATAATTATAGCCAAAGATCGTACAGAAAGTGTATAAAAATTATATAATTTTGGTATATAATGTGTAAAAAAATCATATAAGTATTGTATAGAATATTTATATATGGTCTGTATAAAATTTGTATCAATGTTGTATAGAGTATGTATATGTATAGGATGTATATAAACTACACAAAATAGCGTATAAAATTTGTATCTGAATAATTATTGTAACTAAATATTGTATAGGATGTGTATAGAAATTATACAATTAGTTTTATAATGTGTACATAAGTTGTGCCATTATTTGTATAAAAATATGTATTTATGTATTTGCTATCAAATATGCAATTGAAAAAAAGAATCTTTTATACAATAATAATTCAATTTTTATAATTATTAATTGTTTTTTATTTTGACAGAATTTTACAAAAAAATAGATCAATAATTCTTTGAAATAAAGAAAAAAAAAGGTAAATCAATGACAAAAAAAGAAAAAAAGAAAAAAAAGCATTCACCAATTAAAAAATAGACAAAAAGAAAAAAGAAGCATTGGGCAATTAAAAGGTAACAAAGCAAAAAAAAAAAAAAAGGCATGTGTCAACACGCGTTAGCGGCTGACAATAGCCATGTGGCTAAAATATGGAATTTCAATTCTTAGGCTATTTGGATGGGCCGGGAGCATCCAAAAAAGGAAATAAAACAACAACTAAAAAATAAAAGCCTAAAATCATAAGACAACAACTAAAAAGAAAAATAAGAAAGTTCTCAAATTGAAATAATGGAACCCCAATTTCTCTTTCATTTTCCAATCTTGTTCGTGAATTGCAATATCATAATGATAAAAATGATAGGATCTAGACGAAACCGAGTAGAATGATACTATAAGATTGACATTTCTCCCACCCGTAAATAATGTTGTGTTGAATATAGTTATTTTGCAGCTAGCATCTGCATCAAGAAGCTAAGAGCCATTTATATTTCTGAGCTTGGGTTATTATGCATCTAGCATTCATATCTAGAAAAGATTGAAGTAACTAGACAATCTTTATTTTTAGCACTGCTTCTCTAATTTACTTATTGTTGAGCCGTTAAGACATCACTACGCATCGAGGATAAAGAAAAAAGTCTTTTTCATTCTTTGTAATGTAATAAAAAGTTCATCAAGATATCAATATCAATATCAGATTTACATGACAAAAGTTCTGATTTAGCATCAATTGAACACCCAAGATCTCTCATCATATGCATAGTACTATAACCACACGAAATTCTTTCAGACTTTTATGATTGTAAAACTAGTAAATAATATACTATATCTTGTTAGCTTCCTTTTATGAGAAACCAACATGCATCAACTTAAAAATAGTTGCCTTGAACCTTTTGTCAATCTGTAGATCTTCTTCTTATTTGTGGTGTCCTAATTTTGTCTAGTTAATTATTCAAAATTACCGACAAAAACCAAAACCAAGTTAGCAAAATAGTCAGTAAGAGTATTTCCTTCCTAGAGGAAAGGTTTAACTTTTACCAAGACATTCCTCCTTAAAAATTATTGATAGAGTTGACCTTCAAGTCACACTCCATGGGACATTGTCGTGACCAGAACCAGGGCCTAGTCGTGACAAAAATCTCAAAAAAAGACCAACATGGATTGGAGATCACCCCCTTAGCCTAACCTCAAGAGAACAATTATCATAAGAATAAAACGGAAGCCAATCAGACTAATGATAATAGTAATAGAAATAGGTGAATCAAATGACAGTTCAAAGAATTCAAATAATAATCCACCCACACTTGTCTACAAAAGCCTCTAAAATCAGAATAATATTTAAGCCGGGACATGCCCCTGACTATGAGCAAAAAGAATCCAAAAGTACTATGACAACAAAGAAAGAATGATGAAATGACTAGGCCTTTCGAAGGATGGAGGCTCACCACTTTACAACAACTCAACACACGTACTCAACTACCTAACGCTGAAAAAAATACCAGAAAACCCTTCGGACCCTACATCATGAAATGATGTAGCATCCAGGGACAGTCAGTGGGATAAACACTGACATGTAACTTAAGAAATAAGGATTAAATACCGCAATTACCAAAATCTAGTCATAAATCATATGCACCAAATTCAAATACATATATATATAGCATGCAGGGATAGGGACAAGGGTCATGGACGTGAGAGTTTAAAGATTCAAACTGAACTGTGTAGCTCGATCCATCCTAAAGGAACCTATGGGATATATGGGTCTAGCTCCCTCTGCTAGAAGGGTCCCAGTGCATGTTAGCCATATAAACTGAGGAAAAATTAAGGAAAAACTAAAGACACCAGGGCAATAACCATCTCAAAATATACACAGTCATATAGACCCCCAACGCTGTCAAATATGGTTTTCTAGGTTCGTCCCCCGGGGGCTTACACCTTCACGGTGAGCTAAACAATTCTCGTTAAACCCAAATTAAAATAATTTGCACATAAACCAATCTCTTAAACCAGGAAACATTCATTAAGGCATTTACCACTTGGTATCGTCGTACCAATATGTTTGCAAACTAAATTAATTATGCCAAAAAAAAGCCACATAACTAAATTGGACTCCCAACTTCTATTTAAAATCGAAAACCAAGGCCACCAAGGCCATCCAAAACTATTTTCAATCATTTATTGTTTAATGCAATGTATTTGGTTCAAAATAAGTTTAAATCATGCAATTTTTCATATTTAAAATCAAGTTTATAAAGAGGGTTGAGGTTAGTGCAAGTACAAACAAAAATTCCATCAACTTGGGGAAAACCATGTTCCCCATTCCAACCATTTATTCCATGCACCAATTCAATCCTAAAAATATAATTTTAAGCCTGAATAATCAATTTAGGACACGAGACAAGTAATTTAATCAATAACAACTAAAAACCCTCAACCCAATTTGAAAAACCATAACTAAAGCAAATGAAAATCTATTCTATTAATGCTATAATGAAAAATAAAAGTCAGGGAAAGAGAAACACGTCTGAAATACACAAGGAGTTGGAAACAATTCGGAGTTCAGAGCTTGAATGGTGAATCCCTTATGAAACCCTTGGAGTTTCTTGGTTTATGTGTTAAAGAGGAAGCGCATGGTCTTTGATCCCTAAAACGGATGGAAAAGGGTGTATTTTATGTTTAAAGGTTGTACAAGGGGTAAAAAGATCAAAATCCCCTCACCAGAAGAGAAAAAAAAAACAAAAACTAGACAGATTTAAAATAGCGGTGTGGCACGCCAATATCGTGGAGGTTAGCCTCTGTGCTATGCGAATATTGTGGAGGTTAACCTTCGTGACACAACCTTATCATAGAGGCTTACTTCCTCGGAGTCCCAAAATGATCCCGACCACCTTCCAAAAAATCTAAAACTTTTCCAAAACACCCCTTTAACACCCCTAAACATAATCAAGTCAAAAATTGACATTACAAACGCAAGAGGGTCAAAGTAAAATGATAGAAATTTTAAGGGGTCTTACATTATCTCCCCCTAAGGATTATTCGTCCTCAAATGATGAGTTAGGACACTTTTAGTGAAATAATAACAAGAATACATTAGAATCAAATGACAAATTTGAACTGAGACAAGAGGGAAACAAGACTCATACCTTACACACTCTCATCTAACACGGAGAACAAGAATGGATACTTGACCTTCATATCTTCCTTAACTTCCCATGTACCCTCTTATACCTTTTGATTTCTCCAGAGAACCTTCACCGAGGCTACATCCTTGGTCTTCAACTAATGAACTTTCCTATTTAATATTTCAACCGGGACTTCCTTATAAGATAAAGAGTCTGTAACACCAACATCCTTAATAGGCACTATCAATGGAGGATTACCCGTACACTTTTTTATTATGAACACATGAAAAACAGAATGAATCAAAGCCAAAGTTGCAGGCAAATCTAAATCATACTTTACATTCACAACTCTCCTCAAAATCTAATATGGACCAATGTAACGGGGACTGATCTTTCCCTTTTTCTAAACCTCATGACTCCTTTTATAGGAGACACCTTTAAGAATACCCAATCATTTTCTTCAAACTCAATATCCCTCCGGCTCACGTCCACATAAGAATTTTGGCAACTCCGAGCAGTCTTAAGTCTTTATCTAATAACTTTTACCTTCTCCATCGCTTTGTGAACCAAGTCAGAACAAAATAACCTAGTCTTACCTACCTCAAACTACCTTATAGAAGACCTATACTCTAACCATTAAGAACCTAAAAAAGAGCCATTTAAATTCTAGAATAATGACTATTGTTGTACGCGAACTCAATAAGAGGCAAATGGTCAACCCAACTACCTTTAAAATCAATCACACAGGACATTAACATATCCTTCAAAGTTTGAATAGCCCATTTAGCTTATCCATCTATTTAAGGGTGTAAAGTAGTGCTAAGGTTCACTTGAGTACCCAAATCTTTCTGAAATGAATGACAAAAGTGAGAAGAAAAATACGTACCTTGGTCTCAAATGATGAACATAGGTTCTCCATGCAAATTCACAATCTCCTGAATGAACAACTTAGCTTAATCCTCTCCTGAGTAGTTAGTCCTCACAGGTAAGAAGTAAACTGATTTAGTCATTCTATCTACAATGACCCAAATAGAATTATATTGATTGTAAGACCACAGAAGACAAGTAATGAAATCCATATTAAATCTATCTCCCACTTTAACATGGGCAACTCTATCTCTTGAGACATTCCACCAGGCCTCAAATGCTAAACCTTATCTTTTTTACAAACCATAGATTTAGCCATAAAGTTTGCCAAATCTCTCTTTATATTATTCCACTAGTTGATCTCTTTCAAGTCGTGATACATCTTAGTCAAACCTGGATAAACTATATATCAAGACTCATGAGCCTCAGTTAAAATCTTTTCTCGCAGCCCATCAACATCAGGAATACACAACTTATTTGGTACCTCAAGATGCCATCTCCCCTAATCTTGAAAGCCATAAGTCTTTGCTACCCACATCATCCTTACTACATAAGTATGGAATCTAAAGCCTGCTTCTCCTTCACCTCAAACCAAAAGATGATTTGACCACTTCCTGAACAATCACTCCCCCATCCTCAGAGTCCAAAAGATGAAATCTTAAGTTAGCCAACCTGTGAACGTCCTTCACCAATCCTCTTTTCTCCTCATCAACATGGGATAAACTACCCATAGACAACTTGTTAAGAGCATCACAATAATATTAACTTTAACTAGATAGTAGTGAAGGCTCATGTCATAATCCTTAAGTTGATCTAGCCACCACCCCCGCGTGAGATTCAATTTTCTCTATATAAATACATACTGCAAGCTCTTATAATCTGAATAGATATCTACATGCACTCTATACAGATAATGGCACTAAATCTTTAAGGGAATGACCATAATTACCAACTGTAGATTGTGAATTGGGTAATTCATCTCATGAACCTTAAACTTTCTGAAAGCATAGGCTATGATCTTACCATGTTACATGAAAACATGGACACATCACAAAACACAGCAAAACCATCAATACCTTTAGGACAGGGTTGGCACAAAAGTTAACTTATCCTTTAACTTCTCAAAACTACCCTCACAAGCATGAAACCATAAAAAATTATCCTTTTTCTGAGTTAACTTCATCAACGGAGTAACAATAGATGAGAAACTCTCCACAAATCTCCTATAATACCCAGTAAAGCCTAAGAAACTTCTAAGGTTGTATTGTAATAAGGAGGAGATATTGTAATACCCCATGTTTTAAAGCTATAGACCCATCAAATATAGGCCATTGATTTATCTTTCAAATGCCACTAGTCTCACTTTAATCTGATATCATGGCAAAATATTATGGAAAATTTCCTAAGGGTATATCAACTGCCAGAGACAACGACTCTGGCAATGACCTGTTATCAATCATAATGAGTCGTTGGGTGGATTCATTGTCATAATAGTGAAGGATTGTATACTTCATCCTAGTGATGATGGGTCTAGCATACGTCTCATTACCGATCATAACAAGTTGGTAGGGGGACCCGTCGTTACAACAGAAAGAAATCTATAAATCAAGTCTCTCATCATGATATCTCTAAAGGACCCATGATCACACCTAACAAGTCATTAAAAGGGGAACCATTATCATAACAGAAAAAATTCAAAACTCAGGACTCAGATCATGACTTAGACCATGACCTGTGATCAGTCATAACGAGTCATTAACGGAGTCGTGACGACTGCTAACTATAAATTCTTGAACAATTTTAAAAGGAGTTGTTTAATCTTTTACCATTCGAATAACTCCTAACCCACGTCGGTTAGGCTTCCTCTAAGAGTGGAACATAAGCCTAAATATCCCTAAAATTTACCATTTAATTGTAAAATCAATCCATAATTGGAAAAAAATAGCTCTCTCATCTCCAAAAGTAAGCTAGGATTTCTCCATCTAAAGTTCAATTCTAAATATTTTCTCCAAGGTTTCCACTTCAGGTTTGTGCGATTTCATTAATGGGTCATTTCCACCCATTGTGTCCAAACAATTTTAAATCCTCAAGACTAACTTCCTTCTAAGAATTGTGTTGCAAATCATATAAGAGTTTTCTTAATTCCTTCAATTTATTTATATAAATAAGGCATAAGTACATATTTTCCACAAGATTTACCATCATGAATTTCCTTATTTTTGATAAATTATTGAGTATGGGATATGTTTTGTAAAATTCTCTACTGTGATCTGCTTTAAATTACTATCATCTTAGTTGCATTAGACAAGATGGTGAGTTATGAACACCTGATATCTAGGATTTCATGCACGTACCAGTTGATATGTTTTAATCACTTCAGATTCTGCATATATTTCTATTTTTAGACTTTACTGTATTGAGCGCGTGCGCACACACACACACATATATATAAATATTTCAGTATCATTCAGTTGCGAGTGGTACTTATAACCGAGTAAAAGCAGAGATAAAGTGTCACCCGCCAATTTAGGACTGAGAACTTTAGTAAAAGTCCCTATGTTCTAGAACTACTAATCTACCGTAGCTTATAAGGGGTCACCTACCAGTTAGTACTGACACCATGGTCCCTTGATATATTAGTTTACTTGATCTATGCCATCCAATGTTGGTACCCCTGCCAAAGTACTAGCACCCTTCTAACTAGGGTTACAGGTTGGACCTCAGTTTTGTGTATATTGGGGTATGTCAGTTATTGTTAGCTCCCATAGTCCTCAATTCATTTTTAGTATCATTCAATTGAGAGTGGTACTTAGCACCGAGTGAAAGCAGAGATGAAGGCTCACCTGCCAGTTTAGGACTGAGACATTTAGT
Organism: Capsicum annuum; assembly: GCF_002878395.1. Classification (NCBI taxonomy): domain Eukaryota; kingdom Viridiplantae; phylum Streptophyta; class Magnoliopsida; order Solanales; family Solanaceae; genus Capsicum; species Capsicum annuum. Next base: position 126,912,834 of record NC_061119.1, on the reverse strand, counting down.
AAAAGTTCCTAAGTTCCCAAACTACGACACCACCATAGGTCATAAAGGGTGACCAACCAATTAGAACTAACAGTCTAGTACCTGGGGACATTAGTTTAGCAGATCTACGTTAGTAAGTGTTGGTACCCCTAGTAAGGTACTAGATCCCTTTCAACTAGGGTTATAAGTTGGACCCCAATTTTACTCAGATTGGGATATGCCAATTATTTTTATCTCCCACAGTCCTCAGTTTATTTTTAGTTTATGATTAGTTAAGGTTTTCTTGATCGAGTATTCAGTTATTTAGTATCAATTTTATCCAGCATATATTTATACATCGTTTGGTATTCAATTTACATGTTCATGCATTGATGTTCAGTTTAAGTCAGCTAGTTTTCCCATCTCACATACTCAGTATATTCTAAGTACTGATCGCATACTTCCTTGCACTATATTGTCTCATAATATAGGTTTGGACACTCAGTTGTTGGTCAGCACTTCGCACATTCTCGCGCCATATTTAGCAGCAACTTTTGGTGAGTCATCATCATTCGAGGACTAGTTATCAGTTCTTTATGCTTTTGTCAATTTATTTCAGTTTTAGATAGTTGGAGTTAGTTGGAGGCTTGTCCAAACAACTCATTATGAGTAGAGGCTTTCAGACAAATATTCAGATTTTCAACATGATTGGTTGTCAGACAGTGCTTTGTTTTATTTCAAGTTTTGTTAGGTATTTGATTTTACATTATCATGGTTTCCACTAGTTATTTCAGTTAGCGTCCGCCCAGTGTGTTGTTACTTTATTCATTATTCTAATGCATGTCAAGCCATGGGATAGCTTGGGGTCACTTGTGACCTTAGGCACCATGTTATGACAACAGGGTAGTCTCAGGTCATGACGAAATTCAAAAACTTGGTGTCACAGTATAAGAACTAACTAGTACAACTTGAGGTCAAACAAGAGAAAAACTTTGTCTCTGAAAACAAGTAAGACATAGTCTAGATGAGAAAAGGTAGAAGTCAACTCCAGATGCATAGATCAACTGCTTCCTCAGGTGGCTCAAAGTATCTCCTGAATCAACTACCAGTGCAAGGCACTCGTACCTGAATTTGCATCGAAAGGATACAGTAGGGATGAGTATGGTCAACTTGTACTTAGTAGGTATCATAGGTTGCTTGAGTAAAGTAGAAAATAAAGCATATAAACAAAGAATATAGGTACATCACCTATAATCAGAAAATGTCTCAAATGGTAGCCCACACTGTCTCCACTAACATTACTGATATTTACACATATAATAATTATATGTCAAGAAAAGACAAATAAATATACACGTACATCAAATACAAGTATAAGAAGATAAAACAAGATGGATAAATATCAAGTGACAGATACAAATACAATCACATCATAAGTACAATATATATAGTGCAATGATGATTATGATGATGATGATGACGATGATGATCTAATACACGAAGTTGTCGCACAACCTCCGAATAAACCTAAGGACCTAAAGCTTCACAATGTAGGACTCATGGGTGGTTTTTCAACCCGTATACAATAAATATCTAATACCAATATCTATAAATTTTCTCTATCACATACATCAGTGGAGAGTTTTAATTGATATCACATTTTTTCTTAGAAAAGTCAGTGTTTCTAGTATTTTCATAATGATACTAATGTTTCATGAATTAATTTGATATGAGGATGTATTTCTCACAACCAATCAAAATGAGAATATCCAATGTCAATCCAATTTACCAAGTGCGCCAAAATCCACTCAAATCCACCAGCCATGCATGATCCAGTATAATCTAGAAACCATCAAGTGAAATGTACAAGTAAAGTGTCATTGATACCACATGCATCCCGAAATTTAGGCTTTTCCTACAAGAAAAGTGTACAACAAAACATACATATATATCCATACCAAGCCAACAACAACATATAAGACCTCACATGGTTACCCATACCATATAATGTCTCAAACCCACAAAGTATCAACCACATAGGCCCCCACAAAAGCACATAAATCACGTAAACATATTTTTCATGATACAACCTCATACACATAGCATGTTTTTGCATTATTATTACTACCCAACTATTTTTGAAGAAAGTTAAGTCATTACCTACCTCAAATGATGAAACCAGAATGATAAAACCTTTATTAGCAAGCTTTCACCTCACGAATAGATCCAGAACTAACAAAAATATTCAAATATAGAATCTATGCATCAAAAGAAAGCAAATGAAACCTATATTTCCTAACTTCGAGTCAGGGTCAAAACGGACCCCCAAAATGAGATTTCAAAAAAAAGGTGTAAAACTAGAATTTTTGTCAAAAAATATATTTTCCATGATTAAAGGATTTTCATAGAAGAAAACTCAAGTAAAAATGCGTTGAAATTGGGGTTTAAATCAAACAAAATACTATTTTCGGCCTTTAGGACCAAAATCCCCAAATTCTATTTTTAACTCCAAGTTTACACAAGATTTTATATGATAAAGTTGAAGAAATGTAAATAAAATAGGGATTTAGAGCTTAGCCAAAATTAGAAATGGAAGAAATAGCTCAAAAACTCAAATCCCAAGCTCTAAGTCTCAAAAATAGTGATAAAACCTTGAAAAGAGGTATTTAAATATACCAGGTGCCTCTAAAACGGACAATGGGCTGCTTTAGTTGATGGTGCTAAAGCACCCAGATGCTGTTAAATAGTACCCACACTAAGGTGGTGGTCTGCTAAAGTACACCTTGGGCCACTTTAGCAATGAGCACTAAAGAACCCAAGTTACCGCTTTAGCAGTACCTGCTAGGTAGCCAGGGCCGCTTTCACGCTAGAGGGATGCATATCCACAAACCCCTGGGGATTTATCCGGAATCTAAAGAATGCAAAATGGACTATGATGTCATATCAAATTTGATGCATCAAACTCAATGGCGATATCAGATTTGAAAAGAGGTCAATTTCACATAGTTGACCCTCGAAACCTAATTTCACAACATTCCAAATAGGGGGTTAAAATAAGATATAAAAGCTATAAAACCAAACCAACCATGTTACCAACCTAAAATTAATATTCCAAACCCACCGGCATAGTCTGTTTTATCATCTGATGCACAGATTAATAAATATTGATCAAAGTTAATTATAAAGTTTTTCAAGCCCTTAAAATCCATAATTTCACATATTTCACACTAAAATGCATTGGGAACCATGTCAAACATCCCCACATCCCAAAAATACCATAAACAACCACGTAGAAGGGTAAAGTGTTCAAATCACACAAAAATGAATATTTCACAAAAAAGCAACCAAAAATCAAGTCATTATACTCTACCCCCTTCTCATTAAGCTCCTCATCTACAAAAATACCTACTCTATTCCTCTCTCTCATGCCTTCTGAGTACAACTTAAACTTGTCGAACTTCTAAGTCTTTGTACCTATCCGTTAGGTTTCTTGGATGCAGTCTATGTTGATCTGCCTCTTTTTGAGTACCTTAACTAACTCAATGGACTAACCCATCAAAGTTCCAATGTTTGAAGAACCTACGTTTTTCTTATAGGACCTGTTAACCTACATACCACTTTATCCTACCCTTTTCTCTAAACGAAGACATAACCCTAAGCTAATATTGTTCACCAAAGCCACTAAAGTAGACTAAAGTGATTACAACTAAAAAAACTAGATCAAACGTAGCTAATAATTGATGCACAAAACAAGTTAACTAACATAAATTAGCAAGAAACACAAACTAGTCAGAAAGGAAACAAGAGATACACTGATCAAGTACTAGCAGTCCTCTAACACACTTCAATTAACCTTTTACAGCCAATATTATGCAGGAATGAACAACAACAAGCAAGAATTATCAATAAGTAGAAATAATAGTCAGGCACACACAAAAAACCTAACAAACCAAGATTACTAATGCAAGAATATGTGAAAACTAGAAACCAAATAAAATACAAACAAATGGTACTGTATACTAGTCCATGTCTACAACAAACACTTACCAACAATACCTAAATTCAAGGGTGATTGAATTAAACCAAAATAAAGAATCCAGTAGGTCAAGTGTGCATATAACACTGATTACCACAACACCTAATGCAGATAGAATAACCCCTAGACAACTAAATCTCATAGTTCTAATAAATCAAGATAATTCTTGCAAGCCGAATGCAAGAATACTAAAATAGGTATAAGACCAAGTTAATAATAGAGCACAAAAGAGTAGGAGAGGAAAAGAAATTAAAGTAACTTCTAATTTCAGTGAAGGAAGGAGGTAAAAAAGAATACTAAGGCTATACAACCTGATATGAAAATGTAAGAAAGTGAAGGGAATAACGTAAGACGTGGATTTGTTGATTTAGGGTTACTGGACAGAGAGTAGAAAGCCGAAGAAATAACCTGGGTTAAGCTATCAAACTAATAGCATCTTTGAAATCTATTAGTACTAGATTTTTCCGTTCCTTGTTACCGCTATTGTTGCTCTCACTTGTAAAAGTGTTACATAAAACCCAAAATAAGAGTTGTAGGTTGTCTCATACATATCCCTAGGACTTATAAGAGAGAGGAAGATGAGCAAAAAGGGGGGAAAGAGAGAGGGCATTAAGATCATGTTGAATGGGCATCAGTGAGATCAAACAACAAAGAAGAATGGGTAATCAAGAAGATCCCTAAGAGAAAGAGAGAGAAGAAAAGATCCAATTGTCATGTAAAATAATAGCTCAAATATTCATAATTTTTTTATTTAAGATACTAAAGCGGGTAGGCGTATCAAAATATTTTAAAAGTGGGTACATGTTAAATAGATATGTCCAAATAAAATATCTCATAAAAATTTAATGTCATGTACAAGGTATAAGGAGATTTCTCTTTAATGAATAGAATTTTACAACCCAATATACTTCGGACATTTAATTTATAAATTATATTCCAATTCTCTATTGTTCACCTTAACTTGGCTGGATTGATGCATAACTTTTAAATTTTTCACTTAATTTCTAATTAAAACTCACATTTATAGCACCCTAATAACTCCTCCTACTACTTGTTTCAAAATATTTACTTTTTCTTCCTTCATATGCATTATTCTCCGCTAATAACAAAAAAAATTTCCTGTTATTATTATTTCATCATGCTTTTTCATTCTTCAACCGAAGAAGTATACATTATTTGATTTGATTATATTTTGAAATCCATGATTTTTTATAAATTATGAGTTGATGACATTAAAAATACCATATATGTCTTCATCCTTAAAATTTTCTTATAGTTTATGCACTTTAAAATGGCTAGTCATGCATTCAAGAAAATTCTCATTAATGGGTTATGACAGATTGCTAAATAAGTAATTTGCCTTCAATCTGTGTGTTTTTAAAAAGGCATAAGGGTTATGGTCTCAATTTTTTTTGGTTTCCCATCCGGTGTTCGGTGTCCGCATTGAAGCTCCGATTAATTCGGATCGCGTGTTACAGGGCTGATTAAGGTGGCAGCGCTCCCAACAGAGTTTTCTCCATACCCAAGGTCCCTCGAACTCTGGTTAAGGATGGAGCAACCTCATCCACGGCACCACAACCCATGTTAGTGTTATGGTCTCAATTGATGTAAGTTCAACATATTTATCACGACTATGTTTCAATAACATTCATTTGCGAGTGTGTTATTGTTTCACTTTGCCATTCAATTTATTTTTGGAGTGGATGTTGAACACTCATGTGTCAAAAAAACCCTGAATTTACAATTACCAAAAGTTCAAAAACTGAATTTGTTATTTTGGAAACGTCTCACAAAATGAAAAATTAAAGGGATAGAAGCGTTAGAGAAAAATTTGCGGGGGGGTGGGGGGTGTCGGGGGTGGACGTATATAAAAGTTAAAGATACTGATAAAAGAAGTTTGGGTGTCAACCTAAGAAAAATATTACTCCTGAACAGAATGAAAAAAATATTAAAATTGAATTGAATTTATTATTTCCTTATGTCAATTGTTTGTTACTCATTGAAGATAAATTGGGTATATATTATTGTCTACATAACATTTGGTATACTTTAAATATACATATATAGTGCATAGATTTATTTATATTCAATATTTTTAGTCGATATGAATTGTATGTATAATTATGTATTCATACCACATAAGATTGAATTATGTCAATCAATTTTAGTACAAATCGAGAATATTTATAGCTCGGCAAACAAATATTTTCACTTTTGGGTCAGTTCGCATACCAATAGAGATGTTTTAAATTTTTTAAAATAATATTTGGATGAAAAGAAATTGAAATTTTTTCAGATAATATGTTTTGACTATTTTCTTGACTTGGTTATTTTTTAGGTTCAGAAATCACTTACTTGTTATTGTTAAGGGTGATTGTTTCAAAATGGACATGTGAGTTCTTGTCATGTATAATAATTGTAAATTGTGATTTGAGTTTAGTGAATTGTGATCATGACTAGATCAAAATGCTAAAATGATGGTAACAATGTCTACGATATTGTCACCATTCAAATGGTTGTGAGTACCACCTACACTAACCTTCGAGTGGGAGAACCATATATTATCATCTAACCCAAGTGTTAACCAATTATATTAATAAAAATAAAGTAAAATAATGGTAAGTCTCAAAAACATAAAGAAATAGATGAAGAAATCCTAACTATTACATCTCTATGATTCGAAACATCTTACAAAGGCCACTAGCAAAACAATGTCTAGATAACTCAAAATGACAAATAAATAACATTGTCCAAAGAAAGGAACAAATACAACTAAGAAAATTTGTGACAACCGAAATGGAAATAACTTACCATCAAATGGGTCAATGGGAAGGACTAAATGTGAGATCGCGAAAGGTTCTCAAACACAATTTGCACTCAGAAAGAGTACAACGGTAATATCAATATAAATAATTTGTATTGGTAGATATCATAGGATGACTCAAATAGTAGCAAGTTTATATCAACAATCAAATAAGCAAGCAGGCATGTACAACATCACAAAATCAAGTAGTTACATAAACCAGGTAAATCATCCAAGTTCTAGACACATAAAAATAAACAACATAAAAACATATAAGTCACCAAATAGACATATCAATGTCAACAAGAAAAGTTGTATAAGTCATCAAATTAGATATATCAAGTCGTTCCAAAATCCTGCAACTATAAGAAGTCACATCACAAAACATGGATATTGTCCTCATTAATTTTACAGTTGTATAGCTTATGTACCTCATCAGTCTCACTTTGTAACATATCATAATTCACAAAAATCACTTATTCGTACACACATACTAAAAGGGATTATTTCAGCCTAACTAGTCATGACCTATAGGGAACAACCTAGGTTCCATGTACCATAATAAGCGTGGTACCTGCCCTATATCATAACTGCTCATCTGTAAGCTTAAATCAGACTCAAGCCACTCAATAATCATAAGAGTGTGTACATTCTCAAAATTGATGATGTTTCTTCCTTCTAATAGTACTTGTTCAATATTGTTGTATTCAAAATTACCTGTAAAATCAAAAACTAGGTTAATAAAAAAATTAACTAGAGTGTTGCCTTTCCTAAGGGAATGTACCACTCTAACTAATATGTTCTCCATCAATGATTTAATAGAGCTGACCACCATTGCCCCACTCCATGGGACCTTTCAGTTTTTCTTTAGTATTTACATCATTACCCAAGAGTCACTCTCTAAAAAGATATGTTTGATAAAGTTATGCATTTGGTAATGAAGGCATTCCCTTATAGCTATAGCTTCCGCTACCAAATAGTGGTATCTTTAATTCTAGATCCTTTTACCACCACTCGATCATCATTTTGATTTTTAATGCAGAAAGCAATAGACCTAGGACTAAGATTACCTTTTGAGGCACCATCAGTATTACCTTTTTGCAAAACAACTTTAAGAGGTATCCATTACACCATTATAAAAGAATAAGAGAGTCTGTATCCCTACAAAGCATCACACATTAACCATTTTCTGTATCACTACAAAGCATCCCACGTTAATCATTTTCTTCCTGGCATCTCAATTTGAACTTCTTTTTGATGAACTTAGCAATAACATCATTAATCTTCCATATGATCTTTCTTTTATGATAAGAACCTCCATGTACTAATGTATTCCTTATTTTCCCCAAGAGCCAAAGAATAATTATAGGAATTACATTTAACACAACTTTTATTCGATAATTTCCATGTTGATTCCTCCATAGTCTTACACTTTGCTTCATATTTAGTCTCTGATCCACAATACCAAATGCTCCACAATAGTGATTTTGCGCCCTTTCAGTAGTCTTTCCTTTAATAAAAGATGGTTGATGATTTTTCTCTCAAGACCATTATAGTAAAAACAATCTTCAAAGATATTAGAATTCCAGTTGTACATCAAAGAAGAAACTAGAATCATCCCTTGCCATATCTTCCAGGTCAAGAAAGAAAACTTAAAAGGCAAGACTTTGTTCAAAATTTTCCTTAAGTCTTTATTTCCAGCATTTCTTTGCCTCAGTAGGTACCAAGCACCATTAGTAGTAAACTTACCAATACTATACATAGTCTACTAAGGTTTATCCATTTCATTTTCATAAACTACAAAATCCATGTTATCTCTAACATGATTGACTACATAGATTGGGGATTCATCCAGATTACCTCATAATTCTATCAATCTACCTTGAGAAACTCTACATTATCTATCACTAGATGGCATTTTTGGACCTTGGGTTGATGTATAAATAATGGATCAGCGTTGTTCAAACTGTCAAACCAGATTATGGATGTTCCACTTCTTGGCTCCCACCATAAATACTATTCTACTTTGTCTCTATTATTCAACATAGTCTTCCACACTTGAGATCCTCCTATCCATTCTACTATGTAGGAAACTGTTTCTTATAGTACTTTTTCGATAGAAAATTAGTCCATAAATTACTGCATTCTAAATTTCCACCACAACTTATTCCAAGAAACCGAATGTTTGCTTCTTCCTGATTCATTATTATGCCAAAAGAATCTTGCAAAAATCCTCTGTATTTCATTAAAGACACTTTTGGGTGGCACAAATCCTGAAACAACTTATATTAGAATGCTCTATAACACGATTTTAATAGGTACTTATTTACCTCCATAGGATAACAATCTTTCCTTCCAACTTTGTGGTTTATTTCTAATTTTGTCAAGCAACACTGCATAGTGCTCCTCTTTTACATAGAGTGTGATAAAAGGCAACTAAGGTATTTCAGTGGAAACAAACATCTATTTATCCCAATAGGTTGTTCAACCTGTTGCACCATATCAATAGGAGTATTTTGATAAATATAAAAGAAGATTTTGTCCCTATTCACGTTTTGACAAGACTTTGGTTCACATTCTTGCGAATTCTCATTATTTTCTTAATAGAATAATCATTATAAGAGGAGAATATTATTGTATCATCAACATAAGCTAGATGTTTAAGTTAGAACTCTACTTAGGAATACCATACCCTACAAAAGAAGCAACGTCAAATAACTGGTTAAAAATTCTTGTCATCACCTTAGCAGACAAAATAAATAGAGCAAGAGATAGGTCTCCCTATTTTACTCCTCTAGTAGAGTGAAAAAATCCAATAGATTGACCATTTAACAACATAAAATAGTAGTTATTTGAGATTAACCTCCAAAACACATCTAATACCTTATTAGAAAAGCACATTTTCCTCAAAAACTTCATCAATAAAAACAATACACCCCCATCATAAGCTTTAGCCATGTCCAATTTTAGTACTATATTAGAAGGACTTCCCATTTTCCCTATATTAGTGATCTTCTCTTGGGTCAATAAAACATTTTCAATAATACTCCTACCCTTAACAAAACCTGATTGATTATGGGAAATCAATCTAGGTAAAATGCTTTCCAATTTTTCAAGCACAATCCTTTAAGAAGATTTTATTCACAAAATTTCTAGGACAATTGGTCTTAGATCCAAAAGGGATTGCACATTGTCCTTTTTGGGATGAGAACAAAATTAGTATGAGTAATGAATTTTGGTAGAGTATTACCTTCATAGAATTCCAACACCAGTATAATAACATCTTTCCTAATAATATCCTAGCAAGACTGGAAAATCTACTAGTTAATTCATTAGGACCATAAATGCTATCTCTATTCATACTAAATACTACCTGTTTGATTTCTACATCATTAGGAATAACCTCTAATAGCAGGTTATCATCATAGAGACTATATCAGGAATATGATCAAGAAGAGGAAACTTAGAAGCATCTCTCTCTTCTCTCTCTTATGTAAATTTGTTTTGATAAAAAAATTTATAGCCTCAGTAGCAACTTGACCTTCACTTCTAATCATCATCCCTGATAATTTAGGATTTTTCATGACCCAAATTAGGGCTCAGTCATGATGGTATCTCGAGTCCACCATGAACTGGAGACTACCCTCTGCACCTAACTAAACAACACAATATTCCCAACGTCAGATAAATTCAAAATATATAACAAGATAACACATGATAAGTTTAAAGAATAAAAAGTATGTCTGTAACCGCTAACCAATGACCGGTCAAACAATCGACCAACATCACCCAAGTCTACAGTAATCCAACAAAGCCTCTATGCAAATAAAAACCAAAACTAGTCTTGGTCAGGACATGTCCTAACTCTAATAGATAAAAATGACAATGATAACGTAAACTATCAATTCTAATCTATGATAGGAACTGATGAAATGTCTAAATCTTTCATATAATAAAAGCTCACCAAATCACCATAATGAACCAATGAGCCAAGCCAATCCACTTAACTCTGTGTAAGATAAGTAGAGTTATCTCTTATACCTGCATCGCATGAGGATACAACATCTGAAGACGGTTAGCGATTGGAGTGCAAGAATGTAACTCAGGGATAGGGTATAAAATAATATCATGAATAATAGTTTAAAACATTCAAAATCTAATATGCATAACCATATGTAAATACATATATATTTATCATATGACGAAGTAGGTAACAAGGCTTAGCATGAACCTTTAAAACTTTAGCCCGGATCATATATCTCAACCATTATAACATAAGAAAGCACCCACGAACTATATGAGCTCATCTCTTCCCAGCTGGTAGGGACCCAGTACATGTGGCCACACGATCCAAAGGGTATACCTATACACTATGGGGACTCTAACTTCCCAGCACTTTAAGGTGACTTGAGCACCCAATCATGTAATGTAATATGGAGGACTCAAACCTCTCAATCATATGCTAATAATAAGGGGAACTTAAACCACCCAGTTATTTAGACCCCCATGGTTTCCAATATCGGCCCCTCGTGACCTCCACTTTCACAACTTAGCTACACAACCATCATTAAATCTCAATTAAAATAATTATGACACATTCTCATTCATTGAATCATGATACACATTTAGGCATACATTGTTGGCATCGGCATACCAACTAAACTTGCAAGGTAATATCAACATCCTAAAACAATTTCATTATTGGGGAACATTCATAGCCCCCTTGGTTTAATTATACATTAGCTTGGGGAATCACACAACCCCATAAGTAATTCAATTTTCAAACCATTATGTTTCATTGACTTTTACCTTTATGCAATAGTTATAGAGTAGTTCAATATGCATACTTTTTATTTTTGAAAACCAATTGGACAATATGGGGCTGAGGTCATAACCACTTTAAAAGTCTTTCGGGGAAATCACAATCCCTTAGTTTATTCACCATATCTATGCATCAAATTGATTTTTAAACCATTATTTATGTAATCCTTACAGGGACAAACATGAAATATCACAAAAACAACTGTTATTCAAAACCCTCAACCCATATTTTAGAAACCAACATCAATAACATATTAATAAAACTTCAAACCTTATGCTTTAACAAATGAGCAATTAGGGAAGAGTAAAATGCCGGGAATACTAAGTTTCACAAAAAGAATTCAACCCTTAAGCCCTTAGAGGACCTACTTCTTAGAAACCCTATGTATGGCTGCTTAAGATACTTGAGAGAGATTTAGAAACATTTGAGTACATTATGAATGAGAAATAACCTCCTTAGGTTCTTTATGAACATGGGGTTTTAATTAGGTGAGAAAGAAACTGTCCAAAGAGCCCTCAATTTAAAATTAAAATGTAGTCATCAATGACTATGGGTCACTATAGAACTCGTAGAGTCTCATTAAGATTCATCACCATAAGTCGTAGCCAACACAGCCTCCAGTGCACTCACAATCTATTGACCCTACAACTCAACTAATATGACTTTAAATAGGACCCTACGACTCGTAGTAGCCAGTCGTAGTCAAGACAGAGTCCATTTAGGGTAAACACTACACATCCTACGATGTGTAACCAATGACTCGTAATGAGTCCTTATGAATCTTAATGAGTCTCTCATACTCAAAGCAGAACTTAGTCACACACTTACCTTTTAGGCTACGATTAGGTCCCTAGGACCCGTTAATACTCCCTATGACTCATAGGGGGAGTCTTAGTTAGGAAAGTGAGGATAAAATTTCAAAAAATTGAAGGACCAAAGACCTGGGGTGTTACTTAATCCCCCCTCTCCAGGATAATTCATCCTCGAATGATAGGACAAGGCATTTATTAGAATAATTTGACTCCAATATAGCCACACTTACCATTAACGAAGATAGAAAAAAAGATATTAAAGAATACATATAGCTCCAACATTATTACCTAAAGTGGGGAACAAGAATGCATACTTGGACTTCATGTCCTCGTCGGCTTCCCATTTAGCTTTCTCAACCTTTTGGTTCCTCCAAAGAACCTTTATCGATGCCACATCCTTTCTACATAATTGATGGAATTGCCGATCCAAGATCTCAATTGGGACTTTCTCATAGGATAAGGAATCCAAAATACCTACTCGTCTAAAGGAAAAAATGTCAAAGGATCACCACACACTTTCTCAATATCAAAATATGAAACACCGGATGAATAGAGCTCAAATTTTAAGTCAACTCCAATTCATATGCAAAATTACCAACCCTCTTCAAAACCAACGACGAACCAACATAACGAGGACGGTGTTTTTCCTTCTTACCAAACCACGCACTCCGTTCATGGGAGAAACCTTCAAGAACACCCAATCACCAATACTGACCTCCAATTCCCTTCGCCTCACATCTGTATAGGTTTTTTGAAAACTTTGGGTGATCTTAAGTCTATACCAAATCACCTTCACTTTGTCAATAGATTGGTGAACCAAATTATGGCCAAATAAGTTATTTTCACCAACCTCTAACCACCTAATTAGAGACCTACACATCCTACTAGATAAGGCCTCAAATAGGTCCATGTCAATGCTAGATTAATATCTGTTGTTGTAGTCAAATTATATGAGAGAAAAGTGGTCAACCCAATTACCATTGAAATCCCAAAGCATAGCTTCTAGTTCATGAATTGTCCATTTTGCTTGTCCATCTATCTGCTGGTGGAAAACGGTTCTAAGGGTTACCTTAGTCCCCTAACCTTGCTGGAAAAACCTCCAAAAGTGAGATAAAAACTGAGTACCTCAATTAGATATGATGGAAACTAGAGTACCAGGCAACTTTATGATCTTCTCAATGAACAACTTGGCATACTCCTTAGAAGAAAAATTGGTCTTCACTGGCAAGAAGTGAGCAGACTTAGTCATCCTATCCATAATGACCCAAATCAAATCAAAATACTTGCAAGACTATGGAAAAACGGTAACAAAATCCATAGTAGTTATGTCCCATTACCACACCGATAGATTAATCTCTTGAGTCAACCCACTAGTCCTTAATTGCTCCACTTTCACTAGCTGAAATACCATGCACTTAGCTATAAAATTGGCCATATCCTTCTATATATTATTCCACCAATAATTTTCCTTAAGATCATGATACGTTTTTGTTGACCCAAGATGAATAGTATAATATATCTCATGAGTTTCAGCCAAAATTCTTCTTTGCAATTCATCAACATCAGGAACACATAATCTACCTTGGTAGCTAAAGATACTATCACCATCGATCTCGAAAATCATCACCTTCTACCTACCAATATTATTATTGATTTGTATCAAAATAGTATCCAGTATCTATTTCTTCTTTACCTTAGCAACAAGAGATGACTTCGCCACCACTTAAACAATCATACCGACATCCATAGAATCCAAGAGACGAACTTCTAGATTAACCAAATGGTGAATATCCTTTACCAAATACTACTTTTCTTTGTACACATAAGATAAAATTCCCATGGACAACCTACAAAGAGCATCAACAACCACATTAGCTTTACCTGTATGATAGTGAAGACTCATGTCAGAGTCCTTAAGCAACTCAAGCCATATCTTTTGCTTGAGATTTATCTCCTTCTGAGTGGAAACATATTGCAAGCTCTTATGATCATAATAAATATCAACATGGACCCCATATAAATGATGTCTCCAGATCTTCAATGCAAACAACATAGCTAACAATTCAAAATCATGAGTCGATTAATTCTTCTCATGAACTTTCAATTGTCTAGAGGAATAAGCAACCACCTTTGCATGTTGCATGAATACATACCCTAGTTCCACTCAAAATGCATTATAATATACCATAAAACCATCAGTTCCCTCAGGCAGAGACAAAATTGGAGCTGAAGTTAACTTATCCTTTAACTTCTCAAATATACCCTTACAAATATCAGTCCACAAGAATTTCACCTTCTTCTAAGTCAACTTAGCTAATGGGGCACCAATAGAAGAAAAACTTTCTACAATCCTTTTATATTAACTACATAAACCCAAGAAGCTCTGAATGTCGATTAGTGTCATGGGTCTTTACCACTTCTTAACCACCGTAACCTTTTATGGATTCACCATGATCCCTTCACTAGAAACAACACGTCCCAGATAAGTCACAATATTTAACTAGAACTCACACATTGAGAACTTCGTATACAACTACAGATATTTCAAGGTTTACAACACAAGGCAGAGAAGATTGGTATGATATGCCTACCTCTTAGAATACACAAAAATATCATCAATAAAGACAGTGATAAACAAGTCAAGAAACTAATGGAAAACCTAATTCATAAGATTCATAGATGTTGTCGGGGCATTGGTCAAACTCAAAAACATCACCAAAAAGCCCAAAATAATCATACCAAGTTTTAAAAATAGTCTTTGGGATATCTACCTCCCTAACCTTTAACTGATGATAGCCCGATCATCAATTCTCGAAAAGGGATACTTATTCTTCATGATCACTTTATTCAATTGATGATAATCAATACACATACGAAATGACCCATCCTTCTTATCCATGAAAAGAGTAGGAACACCCCATGTAGACACACATGGGCAGATAAAACCTTTATCCAAAAGATCTTTCAACTACTTCATGAGTTTGGGTCCCGGGATGTCACATGGTGCTTAGGGGCGCAAGTAACCCCAAGATAACCCTCCTACTAGCATAACTCATAAACAACTAGATAAAATACTTAAATCTATATAAAGTTAGCAAAAATATAGAACTTCGCTGAACTTGATCAATATAAAGATGAACTTTTCAAGATTACAACTCTACTTTTACAAATGAAACTGAAACTGACTACATCAACTTTTACTGACTGTCTATGAAGCCTCTACTGGTACTGACTTTAGATTGATGGGTCATGACTCCCAACTACCTAATCTCAGTATGACTAAAGTAAGAAAAATACAATGCTTCTCAAACTGTATAACTAACTCATGCCCTCGAATCAAAAGGACTCACACCTGCTGACTGGAAGCTGTGAAATGACTTAATACGGTATTTGCGCTATAACTTGTACCTACATTATAATGAACTGTAGCATATAGAAATATATGGGGGTTAGCACTTTAAGTAATGTACTGAGTATGTGGGGGTGCAATGCAACAATATAAATAATATGATAAATGATAATGAAAATCATGCATGTTGATGATAACAACTTTCTTCGCTTGAATTAACTAAAATATATTCCTAGTTAATCATCAATAGTAATACAAACATTATAAATCTCATAAATCATTATACTTAACTCAAAATCTTTAAGTCACGACTTAGAGTGACTCGGTAACTCATAAAACTTGAACTCTTATGGACTTGGGAGTTTCTTATAACCGACATAACATACCATGTAAGCCGCATGGAGTCCAACATTTTTCCCTCCTAAGGAGAGAACCCCATATTGGCGGGGGTGTCATACTCTTGCCAAGGAGTACAACCTCAATTTCTCAATGACAATCCCATACTAGGCCTCTGGCCTACAATCATCAATATCAATCCTACAGTGGCACGTAGTTTTGGGAAAATACCACATTTCTCGCTCGATGCTAAATACTTCTCCCATACTCAACTTAGAATGCGTTAGGAAATCCACCTTAATCAATATCAAATCATGGGTCTATTATAAAGACCAAAATATAAATATATATCTCATCTGTAAATCATAAACAACTGTGGATTCCTAACTCGACTCAAAATCAAACAATCTTTCTCAACATCAAGATGTATCAATTCATTTAGTTATGGCAACATCAATAACTTTGAGAAGATATCAAGACTCATTATAACAACTCAATCTTAGGAATCAATATACTCAATAATCCAATTTGTCATAAGGAAGCTTAAAGCTTGATAGATGTCTTGAACGGACTTGAAATACCAACTTATCGTAGAACTTGAAATTCATGATATCAAATATCAAGTCATAATTTGGAAGTTGTAAAATAATCATCTATCAAAAACTTCAAGAAAATATCATAGAACTCATTCTTGACTCTCAAGCTCAAATATCAATATATATATATTCAATAGTAAAAATTCTCATAGAAAAGCTTAAATCATTACTCTTCTCTCAAATCATTCGGAAATCATCAACTCATAATAATAATATTCAACTCATGGCATGAGTTCTCAATTTAAGAAATAAAATGACGAAATAGGCATGTGTATCAATCTTGAATAGCTCAAATATCATAAATCATTAATAAAGTATTTGGGTGTAAACACACTTTGCAAAATCATGGATTTCAATAGTAGAAAATAAATCTTTGGGCACAAGAACGAAAGAAGTGTTTTTGTTCAAACCCCACATACCTTGATTATGGATTTTAATTAAGAAACTTGTTATAGAATCCTTTTCCACTTATTGAGTTAGGGTTCTTGATACTTTTGACTTGGATACCTTGAATCTTGAACCAATTTATAAAATCTATGGTTGGATTCTTGATGTTCTTGGGAAATTTTGATTGGATTTTTGAGAGAGAAACCCTAGTATTCTTGATAAATTGGAAGAAGAATGAAGTTTTCTTCTTTACTTCGATATAATAGAGGGTCAAAATGTGTGGAAAAGACCAAAATACCCTTTTAAAAATGTTCCTTAATTACTGAAAAAAATGGCTGACGACATCCGTGTAGGCCGTCAGACCCATGATAGGCCATTACGAAATATCTTCAAAAAATGGTCGAATTTATGATTTTCTGCCTAAGACTGATGAATTCATCAGAAATGTCATCAGAAGGTGACGACGTCATCAGAAATGGAATCAGAAACGTGACAGCCCGTCAGAACTGTCATCACCGTTTTGCAGCTTGACCATGTTGGAGTAAAATGGGCATAACTCTTTGCTCCGATATCGGATTTTGGAAAAATTTGTATTGCTGGAAAGATAATTCAATTATATATCTTTTGATAGGTCATGAGCTCAAAAATACTAATTATAAAGAGAGATATGCTCGTTTGAATTTGACTATACCAATATCCTTCCCAAGAACTCAATCGGTAAGGAATGTTTTCATTTGCCCAATCGTTACGACATACTTAAAGCCTTAATACACACCATCCTTGATTAGAAAACAAACAAAGAACTATAATTTATTTCTCAAGAGCTTGATTCATGGTTGCACTATTGGTTAGTGTCTCGAGGAATTACAAAATGGCTCTAACTTCCTCACCGGGTGTCCGATTAGGGTGAATCTTATGTCGATGGAAAGCTTATCCAATTCTCCACATGATCAAGAGTAGAATTTAGGGAAATAAAACATGAGATAAATAAAAATCAATTTGGAAGTCATCCATATTTACTCAAAAGATGGATTTATGCTTAAGAAACGATCTGGGTATAACAATATCTCCCCCTTGGAGCATTCGTCCTCGAATGTTAATTTTTGGCCAAGAATATAGAGAAGACTAAAGACACACAGCTGAAACAACTTGCAAATCTAAACCTATATCTTTCTAAACTTTAAAGTACTTTGTTGAATGTATAAACTCATAATGAGAATAGCTATACAGTTGGATCCGAGACTGGAAAAAAATAGATAGAGGACAACAGTAATTCTCGACTGAATCTGAGTTGATTTGCCTTCTTCCTATATTAAAGAGTGGGCTCATATTGAGATTGTAGAATTCACTTGATGTGATAAGGGTACAATCGTACTCATAGATGGCGAAGAGATAATTTCTGCAGGTATAGGTCATGAGAAACAAGGATAAGACTACACAATGGGTATTGCATTGTCTAGACTAGAATACTTGGAAAACAAAGATTGTTCAATGAATGCTCACAGACTGAATTACAATTATATATCCGAATTTGAAACTGATGCCTAATACACATATTGAACTGAATTTGTAGATTTTGGGGGTGAGCAACTACTTATCAAATTGCTCATATGTATGAAATTTCGAGTGGTAAGACCGGAGTAGTTCGAAAAAAAATGGAAGACCATAGAAATCTATCGGCCAAATTTTAAAAACTGGTTTGCTAGCTATGCAAACTGAATTGTACTAGATACTCATACTTAAGTAGAGGATTTCATCAACACCCTTCCAAGGAATTCTAATGGTCTGAAGGAGCAAAGAACTTTAGGCAAGATCTAAACAAGACATCTGAATCGGAGATCATAAAATTACCATAATCCCATAACTTGAAACCTAAACCTACGAATAATAAGGATAAAAGTACTAAGCTTCAAACAAGGCAACTCCTTAATCTCGACTCAACCACACTTCTCAAACACTCTATCGACTATACTATACCCTTATGATACTATATTTGATCAATTCAACTTACAATCCTCACATGACATTGATACTTCCATCTACTCATATCCCCTTGAACCGAACCCTCCCATCGTTTTCATGCGTAACCTAGAACCACGAGATTAGCCACATAACCTTATTCTAAATTATGAGCTCCCACACATCTATATTCTTACAACCTCTCACTTCAAGAGTAATTCTCATTACCACTTCGACAACTCCAATCTACCTAGCACTAGCAATTAACTAATATGAAAGGCACCCATCTGCATGCACACAAACACGACATTCAAGCCTATCTTCATAACCACATGTGCATTCCTAATCAAAAACTTATAAAGCCTCTTCTTCATACCCTACACACCTCTTATCAAGAAAATTTCCATGCACTCACCTCAACCACACCTGACATACTCTTTGGTAATTGAGTCATACACAAATGCTTCACTCTAATATTTCTTCCAACTCATGGAATTATACAAAAAGAACACACCATAATCTTCCCAATCATAACATATTACACTTCAACTAATCATAACATGTATCAAAGACTTAGCCTCAATCTTACTTCACATTATCGCTAAGTCAAAGTAGGCATGGCACCCTCTATCGTTGATAAGGAAATATCTCTTCTCTCCTGACTAAATAACTATTCACCACTACTATTTTGGGCAAGGAAAGATAACTAAAAAATTAAAGCATGAGGATATGACACATGAATAGATACTATGAATAACTTGACACTCAACTAAGGCTTGAGGAATAGAGGATTTAATATCATAAACTCATCAAAAAAATACGGCCAGGGGACATGCACGATATGAATCTGAATTTCTTTCTTGCTGATCATTAAAAGTAGCACTTGAACATTGAAACTGAACATATCATAAAGCTTGAATACATAAGTCATGTGTTGCATGACCTAAATTGGGAATTCGTAACTGTAAATTGTCACATGACATGGATCTAGGCACACAACTATATTTTTTGAGTACAAGTACCCCTAGGACTCGATGGAAGAAAATTGAAAAATATGACTTTCTTGAATGCATGACCAATATCAACAATCCATAATATCATAACTTAGGGAATTTCATAAAGTACATGGTTATCATACATCTTTTACATAAATAGAATCTTTGCAAGTAAGTATGGTATAATCTTATAAGACTAGTTCATGAACAATCCAACAACATTTACAAGACACAACATTAACATGAAAGTCATTAGCATATAGGGGCATATCATGAATCCTTCACTTGGTCACAATTTAGCTATATTGCATGATTTCTAGTTCCTTGGGCATTTTATCAAACATCTTGCATGCACTCTATAAGGCGTAGGTATATTCATATGTTTAACCATATTAAACCAGTCAAATTCATGAGTTCCAACTAACATGATCATAATCTCCATGAAAATACATCAAAATACTACTTTACAACATAAATAACAACCCCCAACATGTATATAATCATATCACCATGAAATAATCATAGTTTAGTATTTAAAGATTGATTCCTGAACTCCACGGATGAAAGGGATCCGTGGATGAACACTACACATACCTTAGTGGTTGAATCTTGAAAGAGATCTAATGTTTCTGAAGGTTCTTGAAGAAATCCTTAGGCTTGATCTTGAGATGATCTTGAGAGGAAACCCTAATCTTGTGGTTGAAAGTGTATGAGAGAGCTTTTTGAGATGTTTAACTAAAGAGAAAGAAAGATAATATGTTTCTTGAGGGTAATAAGTCATGGGAAGTGAAGAAACAAAATCAAAATACCCTTACTAAAACATCCCTCAATTGCTAGGAAAAATAGTTAATGACATTTATGACAAGCCTTCATACTGGTGATAGGCCATCATGAATTGTCATCACAAAAAGGTAAAATCTTGGTTTTCTAGTTAAGGTTGACGACATTGGTGATAGGCCATCACGGGAGTAATGGCTTGTCACAAAATATCATTACTGGGGATGAAAATTTGCCCAGGGCTGATGACATTATTGATAGGCCATCACGGGCGTGATGGCTTGTCATAAAATGTCGTCACTGGGTTTCCCATCCTGACATGCTAGAGTAAAATTGGCATACCTCCTTGCTATGATATCGAATTTAGGCAAAATTGGTATCGTTGGAAAGATAATTCAAAGAGATTTCATTTGATATATAGTAAGCGACCTACTTAGTCATATACAATGATTGATGGTTGATTGAAGTTGACCCAAGTTTTGACGGTAACTAAAAGTTGAACGATAGGAACGCTTACAACTTGTACTTGAGTTAGGGGACCTATATGGTCTAAATTCATGCTGAAATAGATTCCCAAATTACATAATTGATTAACACACTAAATTTACATAGGATTCAAGGCTTTTGAAATGTCTACGCATAGGAATGATGGATTTTTATCCTAGTTAAAAATGTGGGGTATTACATCTATCAGGAGCAGACTAGTGGTGAGTCCTCATTGTTCGAGGAACGATTTATTATTCTAGTATTTTAGTACTTAATTTTTTTTAGTAGTTGAAGTTAGTTGAGGACTTGTCCCATAAACTCCTTGTTCAAGCAGTATAGGTTTTCTTGATTAGAGTATTTATAGACAGATGTTCAGTTTTGATATTGATGTACCGTACTCAGTATTTATTTTAGATTTTAACCTTATGGTAGATTTCCACCTAATTTCTTCTTAATTATAGTATTACTATTGAGTTATTGCGGCAGGTACTGTCATGGGCTAGGTTGTGGTCCCTCGGGATTATGAGCATCGTGTAGCATCTGGGGTATAAACTCAGGGCATTACAATTCAATACCTTTTAATCAATAGCTCGAAATAGAACAACAAGAAAGGAAAATATTCCTAGATACCTCATAGCCTCTACCCTATAAGTATGGTGCGCTACACATCCATAAAAGAGACTTTACTTGACAAGGCATTGTACACACCCAATGACACCAAACCTAGTGTTTGATACCAACTTATCATAACCCAAACTAGGGCCTAGCTGTGAAGGGTATCTCATGTCTACCATGGACTAGAGACCACCCTCTGCACCTAGCTAAATAATATAATATCCCCAATATTGATGAATTCCAAACGTATAACAAGATAGCACATGTTATATTTAAAGAATAAAGGTATGTCTAGTAGCATCTAAATTTTACCTCTATATATGATAATGGATCTAATATGCTGAAGAGGCTCTAATAAGTCTATAAAATAAAATTTATTTAGCTTGTGCAACTCTGAGTTCTCTGAAATATCTTTTGAGACTTTAGAGATCTGATATCCTAGATAATAGCCTTTATTACTTTTTGTTTGTTTTGCTCCTACAATTCTCTCTGGTTAGGTTCTGCCAGGATGCACAACCTCTTTATTATCCTATTTCTTTCTTTTCCTTAAGGATTTGATTGACTTGATTTCCCTTGGTGATAAGTCAATATTTCCTTCAACCTCCTCTTTAAAATAATCAGATTTATCTCTAATATCTTTTCTATATGTATGCACCTTTGTCTCCTCAAGAATATGTGTCAAAATATTATGTAGTACCTTAGTAGGAGATTCAATAGTAGCACTCTATATTAGAGTTTTATCTATATTAAGAGAATAATCAATAACTGCCAATTTATTGCTCTCAGTACTGATTGCTGCCAATGTGGATAAACTTGTTATACTAAATTCTTTGCTATCTACATGTTGTTCTCCACGAATTTCTCTTATAATTTCATGAACTCTATTATGGAAAGAGGTATTCTCCTTTACCACCTCAACTGATGAATTTTCATGTGTGACCCTTTTTATTATAAGTGACTACTATTGTATAACTTCATTATTAGTGTGTAGGTCACTATCAATGTTGAGCATAATTTATGGACTCTTTTTAACATCACCACATGAAGATAATTTACTTCTTTTAACTAGATTATCATCTACATTCTCTTTATCTAAAAAACTTTATCATCTGTAAAACTTTTATATTTGAATTCTCCTTTATTTACTGCTCCAGGACACCCATGATCTTTACTAGTTTAACTTTTTCATTTCCATGAAAAGATCTGGAGACCCACTCTTTGGTGGAAATTTTTTTATTTCCTTACTCTTGCATCTCCTACTTCTATTCTATAATTTTGGCTGTAACCATTGAAGTTATGTCTTCTATATGTTCTTCTTCCCCTTTAGTCTGCTTTGAAAATGAATTAGTGTTACCTATACCTTTATCTGGTGTGACAACCTTTTCACTTAGACACCCTTTATTGATAAACATTCTCTTTATAGGGTTCCATTTTCTATTAGGTATGTATCTTTTTAGCACTTGAGCTTTAGTTAGACTACTCTCTGTATCTCCTTGTTGGTATTTAACTTCTTTCTTAATATTCTTTTCATATGTTGCCTTTAATTCAGGGTGTAATATCTTGTATTCTTGTTCATTATGACCTTGGAGCATACAGTTCTTGAAATATTTAGGAAATAAATCATACATGATCTTCACCGATTTTATTCTTTATTGCATTATGTTTGAGTTCACAATCTCTATGTCAATATATTTAGAAAGATGTGCCAAAAGGTCTACTTGAACTTTAACCCTAGCATAGCTTGGTCTTGTTTTATTAATCGTAGCCAAGTCCAAATAAATTGGACTCCCAACTGTAGTTGTTCGTGAAAATAATGATTATTTCAAAAAAATATATTGGTTTATGATTAGGAAATGAAATCTATGCCATATCTTGATCTCTTTCCTCATCAATATTGGATTTAGAATGATAAATCAAATGCCTCATTTGATAAGATTACCCATCTTTCGCATTGATGTAATGCACATTCTTTGCCATCACATTCACAAAAACTTCCAATAGTTAAAATCTCATTAATATATGATGATTTCTTAACAAACCATTTTTGTAATCTCCCTTGACATTAAGTTGTTTCGGTAAATGAGTGTGAAGAACATCTAGTTCAGGCTAACCATAAGATATTTATATATAAATACAATTGCAATTGTTCAATTGAAGTTATTCAATCCACTAGTTCTTCGATCCATATAATTTAAGGAATACCATTAACACAGTTGATATTTTTGATCATGATAGACTAAACATTATGATTACAGTGAATTGTAAAAGTATTAGCAGTCACTTGTTTCAATAATTCATCAAATCTTGCCTTTATATTTGTATACGGAAGAGATATTAGGAAAATTTATTGGAAAGCTAGACATATCTTAGGTTAAGGATAGGAAATTATCTAAAGGAGAAGACAAAGTTGACTAGCCAATCTTCAAAGTAGGATGACCGGTGGCATGACTGGTTATTTTCAGTGGCAAATATGGGTTTGGACGATGATGGATGGGTTTAAATATCCTAGATCCTATGACATATGTAAGAGTTGACAGAAAACACCCTAGGTTTTGGAACCTTAGATAATTTTATGGATTTTTGGTTTCTAGAAATCATATGACTAGGGGGTACTAGTGGAATGATGAGGTAAGGTTAGTATAGTTTTGATTGTATGTTAACCAGTTTTGGTTGGTGGGTTGGATTAGCTCCTAGTATGGAATGACATGGTGGGTTTGAGTCATATGGTAGGTAATGGGTCATTTGGTTTGGTCTTTCCTTCACATAATTTGAAACTTAGTAACTTAACTTAGATCTAAGTATGATTAGCTTATCATGAGATGTAAGATAGGGTATGAGTCATACCATTATCTCATACGTTGGACAGTGTAATATCTCATTTCATTCGTTTCTGTGTTGGTTATAAGTAATGGGTATACGTCATATACTTTGGTACGATTTGGCTTGGATGGGCATATGATGGACAATGTGATGGTTGAAGGTGAGGTTTAGGGTATGAGTCTAGGATAAGCTTGCTTCTATTGTTGATTTATGGGATTGCAAAGTTTGAAGTAACATTCATTTAATCTTTAACAAGTCATTTCAATGTATATTATGTGTATATATATGCATATTTATGTTATGTGTAGTTAGATGTCCCTCTTGGGGTTATGTGTGAATAGGGGTTAAAATTTTTGTGTGTTGTAATTATTAGCTTCTATTTTGTAGTTCATACTTATGGGTTTTATCATTGCTTTGCTTACTTGGTTGGGATTTATGGGTGAAAACCCCAAATACTTACATGGGTGTGATGAGTGAAAACTCCAAACTCTAGAAAGCTCAAGGCCATCTTCAATGGAACGGTTTTGGGTGAACTTTAGGAATTCACATCATCCTTAAAAGAGGGATATGGGGACCAAAGCAATGATAGATAATTATGTATGTGGTTTGCTAAATTTTCACTATCTTAAAAATAAGGGTGATTATAAAGTTAACTATACAATGGGT